>NW_025980473.1:2187-5674 GCF_021869965.1 Rhincodon typus | reverse complement strand
TCCTCATCCCTCGCTCAGACCCTTACTCCATCCCTCGTTTCCTCGCTCCGTCTCTCGCTACCTCCACCTCCATCCCTGGCTCCTCCCTCCCCGTTCCTCGCTCCCTCCCCCTGCCTCGCTACCACGCCATCCCTAACTCCCTCGCTCCCTCCCTGTCACTCACTCTGTCCCTCGCTCCCTTGCTCCATCTCTCGCTCACTCGCTCTGTCCATTGCTCACTCGCTCCCTCACTCCCTGCCCATCCGTCACTCCTTCGCTCCCTCCCTCTCCCTTGCTCCCTCCCCATCCCTCACTGCCAACGCTCCCTCCCTCCTGGTCACTTTCTCCCTCCCTCCCCATCTCTCGCTACCTCCCTACCCGTGCCTTGTTCCCTCCCTCCCTGTCCCTCATTCACGTGCTTCGTTCCTCACTACCTTGTTCCTTCCCTCATTCCCTCCCCATCTGTCGCTCCATCGCTTCCTCCTCGTCCCTCGCTCCCTTCCTGTCCCTCGTTACCTCGCTCCGACCCTCACTCTCGTGCTCCCTCCCTCCCTCCCCATCCCTCGCTCGTTCACTCCCCGTCCCTTGCGCTATCCCTGTCCCTCGTCCCCTCGCTCACTACCCATCCCGCACGGCCTCCCCGTCCCTCACTCCCTCCCTACCCTTCCCTTGTTCCCTCCCTCCCCATCCCTTGTTCACTCGCTCTGTTCCTCACTCCCTCACTCCGTCCCTCATTCCCTCCCTGTCCATCACTCCCTCGCTCCATCGCTGCCTTCTCATCCCTCGCTCCCTCCCTGTCCCTCACTCCCTTCCCGTCCCTCGCTACCTCGCTCGCTCACTCCCCACCCCTCACTTTCTTGCCGTCCCTCGCTCCCTCCCACCCCCATCTCACTCCCTCGCTCAGACCCTTGCTCTCTCACTCTGTTCCTCGCTCCATCCCTCGCTCACTCACCGAACCTCCCTCCCTCACTCCCTCCCTGTCCCTCACTCCTTCCCTGTCCCTGGCTCCCTCCCCGTCCCTTGCTATCTCCATCTCCGTCCCTCGCTCCCTCCATCTCCATTCCTTGCTCCCTCCCTCTCCCTATCTAACCGTCCTTCGCACCGTCACTGCCTCCCTGTCCCTCGCTCCCTTGCTTTATCCCTTTCTCATTGGCTCCCTCCCCGTCCCTCACTCCATCACTGTCCCTCGCTCCCTCGCTCTGTCCCTAGCTCCCTGCTCCATCTCTCACTCACTCGCTCCATCCCTGCTCACTCGGTCCCTTACACCCTGCCCATCCGTCAATCCCTCGCTCCCTCCCTGTCCGTCACTCCATCCCGTCCCTCGCTGCCCACGCTTGCTCCCTCCCCATCCCTTGCTCCCTCGCTGTCCTTCACTCCCTCCCTCCCTCGCTCTGTCTCTTCCTCCCTCGCTCCATCTCTCGGTCACTTACTCCGTCTCTCATTCACTCTCTCCCTCACTCCCTGCCAATCCCTCACTCCCTTGCTCCCTCCCTGTCCCTTGCTCCCTCCCAGTCCCTCGCTGCCCTCGCTTGCTCCCTCCCCATCCCTCACTCCCTCACCATCCTTTGCTCCCTCCGTCCCCGTCCCTTGCTCCCTCCTTCCCCGTCCCTCACTCCCTCGCTTCCTCGCTGTCCCTCGCTCACTCTCCATCCCTCGCTCCCTCCCCATCCCTCGTTCCCTCGTTCAGTCCCTCACTCGCTCCATCCCTATCCATCGCTCCCTCGCCGTCCTTTGCTCTCTCGCTCCGACCCACGCTCTCTTGCTCTGTCCCTCGCTCCCTCCCTCCCCATCCCTTCTTCCCTCTCTCCCCGGCCGTCGCTCATTCGCTCCGTTCCTTGCTCCCTCACTCCGTCCCTCAATCCCTCCTCGTCCATTGCTCCCTCACTATCTCGCTCCCTCCCCATCCCCCACTCCCTTGCTGTCCCTCACACCCTCCCCATCCCCCGGTCCCTCCCTCCCCGTACGTTGCTCCCGCCCTCCCGATCCCTAGCTCCCTCACTCCGACCCTTGCTCTCTCATTCCGTTCCTCGCTCCCTCGCTCCATCCTTCGCTCACTCACTTTCTCACTCCCTCCCCGTCCCTCACTCCCTCCCTGCCCCTTGCTTCCTCCCCGTCCTTCGCTATCTCCCTCCCTGTCCCTCATTTCCTCCATCTCTGTTCCTCGTTCCCTCCCTCTCCCTCCCTTACCGTCCCTCGCTCACTCGCTCCCTCCCTGTCCCTTGCTCCCTCCAAGTCCCTCGCTGCCCTCGCTCGCTCCCTCCCCATCCCTCACTCCCTCACCATCCTTTGCTCCCTCCATCCCCGTCCCTTGCTCCCTCCTTCCCCGTCCCTCACTCCCTCGCTTCCTCGCTGTCCCTCGCTCACTCTCCATCCTTAACTCCCTTGCTTCTTCCCCATCCCTCACTCCCTCCCCGTCCCTCGTTCCCTCGTTCTGTCCCTCACTCGCTCCCTCCCCATCCATCGTTCCATCGCCGTCCTTTGCTCCCTCGCTCCGACCCACGCTCTCTATCTCTGTTCCTCACTCCCTCAATCCATCCCTCACTCACTTGCTGCCAACCCATCCCTCGCTCCCTCCCTTGCTCCCTCTCTGTCCCTCGCTCCCTCCCTCCCCATCCCTTCTTCCCTCTCTCCCTGGCTGTCGCTCATTCGCTCCGTTCCTTGCTCCCTCACTCCGTCCCTCATTCCCACCTTGTCCATCGCTCCCTCACTATCTCGCTCCCTCCCCGTCCCCCGCTACATCGCTCGCTCTGACCCCATCCCTCACTCCCTTGCTGTCCCTCACACCCTCCCCATCCCTCGGTCCCTCCCTCCCCGTACGTTGCTCCCGCCCTGCCGATCCCTAGCTCCCTCACTCCGACCCTTGCTCTCTCATTCCATTCTTCACTCCATCGCTCCATCCCTCGCTCACTCACTTTCTCACTCCCTCCCCGTCCCTCACTCCCTCCCTGTCCCTTGCTTCCTCCCCGTCCCTCGCTATCTCCCTCCCTGTCCCTCATTCCCTCCATCTCTGTTCCTTGTTCCCTCCCTCTCCCTCCCTAACTGTCCCTCGCTCACTCCCGTCCCTTGCTCCCTCCCAGTCCTTTGCTACCACCCCCCCTGTCTCTCATTCCCTCCTGCCTCCCTGTCCGTCCCTCGCTCCCTCCCTCCCCATCCTTTGCTCCCTTGCTCCCTCCCCATTCCGGGCTCCCTCACCATCCCTAACTACCTCCCTCCCTCCCCGTTGCTCGCTCCGTCGCTCCCTCTGCGTCCCTCACTCCTTGACATCCATAGCGTCCTCCCCGACCCTCGCTCCCTGTGTCCCCGTCCCTTGTTCCCTCCCTCTCTCCATGTCCCTCGCTCATTCGCTCCATCTCTCGGTCCTTTGCTCCGTCCCTCACTCGCGCCATTGCTCCTTCACCTTCCCTCATTACCTTGCTCCCTCAGCTTCCCTCTCTCCCTCCCCGTCCCTTGCTCCCTCCCTGGCACTCACTCCCTCCCCATCCCTCACTACCTCGCTCGCTCCCTCCCC
>NW_025980473.1:0-2177 GCF_021869965.1 Rhincodon typus | reverse complement strand
CCTCGCTCACTTGCTCCCTCCCCGTCCCTCTCTCCCTTGCTCCCTCCCCGTCCCTCGCTCCCTTGTTCCATCTTTCGCTCACACGCGCCGTCCCTCACTCCCTCCCCATCCCTCACTCCCTCCCCATCATTCGCTCCCTCGCTTGCTCCCTCCCCATCTCTCTCTCCCTCACTGTCCCTCGCTCCCTACCCGTCCCGCGCTCCCTCCCCATCACCCCCTCCCTGACGCTCCCTCGTTCCCTCTCCCTCGCTCACCCTCTTCACCCCATCCCTTCCCGTCCCTCGCGACCTGGCCCTCTCTCCCTCCCCATCCTTCACTCCTTCCCTGTCACTCACTTCCTCACTCCCTCCCCCTACCTCGCTCCATCCCTCATTCACTCGGTCCCTTACTCCCTCCCCATCTCTCGCTCCCTTCATCCCTCCCCGTTCCTCGCTCCCTGGCTCCATCCCTCACTCACTCACTTCCTCATTCCCTCCCCTTCGCTCACACACTCCCTGTCCCCTGCTCCCTCGCACGCTCCCTCCTCACCCCTCACTCCCTCGCCGTCCATTGCACCCTCCCTCCACGTCCCTTGCTCCCTCATTCCGTCCTTCGCTCTGCCCTTCGCTCCCTCGCTGCGTCTTTCACACACTCGCTCCATCCCTCGCTCACTCCCTCCCCGTCCCTCACTCCCTCCCTGTCCCTCGGCCCGTCCCTCTCTCCGTCCCTCGATCCCTCCACATCGCTACTCGCTGTCACTCCCTCGTTCCCTCTTCCTTGCTCGCTCCCTGTTGCACCCTCCCTTACTCCCTCACTCCCTCGCCGTCACTCACTCCCTCCATCCCCGTCCCTCGCTCCCTCCCTCCAGGTCCCTAACCGCCCCTCACTCCGTCACTCCCATCCTGTCCCTCGCTCCCTTCCCATCCCTCGCTCCCTCGTTCTGTCCCTCGCTCACTTGCTCCCTCACTCCCTCCCCATCCCTAACTCTGTCACTCCCTCCCCGACACTCACTCCCTCCCCATTCCTCACTCCCTCGCCATCCCTCGCTCCCTCGCTGTCCCTCGCTCCCTCCCTCACCGTGCATTACTCCCTCCCTCCCAGTCCCTCACTCCCTCCCTCCCTCCCCGTTCCTTAGTCCCTCGCTCCGTCCCTCGCTCCCTCGCACCGACCCTCACTCCCTCGCTCTGTTTCTCACTGACTCGATGCGTACCTTGCTCACTTGCTCCCTCCCAATCCCTCGCTCCCTTGCTCCCAAACCGTCACGATCCCTCCCCATCCATCCCTCCCCGTCCCTCGCTCCATCACTCCCTCCCTGTCCCTCGCTCCGTCCGTCGCTCCCTCCCCATCCCTTGCTCCCTCCCCATCCCTTACTCCCTCCCCGTCACTCGCTCCCGTGCTTGCTCCCTGCCCATCCCTCTCTCCCTCACCGTCACTCGCTCCCTACCCATCCCTCATTCCCTGCCCGTCGCCCCCTCCCTGTCGCTCCCTCGTTCCCTCTCCCGCGCTCACTCTCTGTCGCCCCCTCCCTCCCCATTCCTCGCTCCTTCCCTGTCACTCACTTCCTCACTCTCTCCCCCTACCTCGCTACGTCTGTCGCTCACTCTCTCCATCCCTCACTCACTCGCTCCCTCACTCCCTCCCTGTCCCTTGCTCCCTCCATCCCACCTCCGTTCCCTTTCCCTCACTCACTCCTTGTCGCCCCCTCCCTTACTCCCTCACTCCCTTGCCATCACTCACTCCCTTACACCCTCCCTGCCCGTCCCTCGCTCCCTCTCTTGCTCCCTCATTCAGTCCTTCGCTCCGCCCTTTGCTCCCTCGCTCCATCTTTCACTCACTCACTCCATCCCTCGCTCACTCCCTCCCTCCCTGTCCCTCGCTCCCTCACTCCCTCCCTGTCCCTTAGTCCATCCCTCTCTCCGTCCCTCACTCCCTCCTCATCCCTCGCTCGCTCCCCGTCACTCTCTCCCTCCCCGTCCCTCGCTCCCTCCCCATTGCTACCTCGCTGTCACTCCCTCATTCCCTCTTCCTCGCTCACTCCCTGTTGCCCCCTCCCTTATTCCCTCACTCCCTCGCCATTACTCGCTCCCCCACACCCTCCCTGTCCATCACTCCCTCCCCGTCCCTCGCTCCATCGCCGTCCCTCGCTCCCTCCCTCACCGTGCATTGCTCCCTCCCTCCCAGTCCCTCGCTCCCTCCCT
>NW_025980472.1:0-5674 GCF_021869965.1 Rhincodon typus | reverse complement strand
GGCCTGCTGCGTTCATCCAGCTCTACACCTTGTTATCTCAGATTCTCCAGCATCTGCGGTTCCTACTACCTCTGCTGCTAGATTCCAGCAGCTTCTGTTTTTGTTCGTGATTTTGCAGCATCCGCAGTTCTTTCCTTTTTTTCACACAGGTCGGTGTAGCTCACCTCAAACAGCTGGGGTATCTGCTTCTTGTTCAGGTAGTCCTTCCACTCGCCTGTGGTCATTGTAGGCTGCTCCTTGGTGCTGTTTTACCTGGGCTGGGCTGTGCTGTGCTATGGGAAGGGAGTCTCAATCTTCCCGCAGAACTGCCTCCTGCTCTCTGCTGCTTCCCTGTGTCCGCACTTTCTGCACACCCTTTTTTATACCCTGAGCCGTGTGAAAGCGCCGTCACCTGAAATTGCTGCTTCTGATTTGAATTTCAATGAAGACGGTGGGTGACTGCATTCATCACAAACCCATTGCATTTTTTCTTTATTTTGCCAATAAACTTAACCGTGAAAATGCTTGCGGAAGATCTGAAACAAAAGCAGGAATTGCTGGGGAGGTAGTGAGAACTGCAGATGCTGGAGTCTGCAGGGTGGAGCTGGAGGAACACAGCAGACCAGGCAGCATCAGAGGGGCAGGAAAGTTGACGTTTCGGGTCGGGACCCTGGGGAAACCAAGCGGGTTTGGTGAGCATCTGTACAGAGACAGTGCAGAAATTAACGCCTGGAGTCCAGTGAGCCTTCTGAAGCCCCGAGTTTCTCCAGCAATTTCTGTTATTTTCCTCAGGTTTAATATCCTCCAGGGATGTTTAATTGTTCACAGGCGATTTAATACTCACTCAATTAGATATTCAGGCTTTATTCAAAATGGTTGTGCACAACATGCGTTGGTATAGCACCATTAATGGGAAGAGGAGTTGGTCAGCTTGTGGCTAGAAGCTGTTCCTATTCAATGATCTAGCTCCATCTACCTTTGCCCCATGTCTCTTCATACCCCTGCTGACAAATTTCTGTCAAACTTAGCATCAAAATGTAACAGTTGATCTGTCATTGATGACCATCTGAGGAAGGGAGTCCCAGATTTCAACACTTTACGTCAAAAAATTGTTTCATCATTTCACTCATGAAAGTTCCAGGTTTAATCTTTAGACTCTATTCCCTGTTCAAACCTTCTCTCAAACTAACTAAAAACCAAAAGAACTGTGGATGCTGTAAATCAGGAACAAAAGCAAATTTTCTGAAAAAGCTCAGCAGGTCTGGCAGCATCTGTGAAGGAAAAAACAGATTTAACGTTTCGGGTCTGGTGACCCTTCCTCAGAACAGTCCTCTTCTTTCAATCTACCCTTTCGCACGTTGTAAACTTTGATCCAATTGTCCAATCTTCCCAAGGTGGAACTTGCAGGGCTCTTTGGTGCAGCAGTGCAGAAGAGGCTAAAGTGGAGCTGAAGGCAAATGATTAACCAGGTTCAGATGTTGACCCAATGGTGCTGACACAAACATAATGTAAATAATATAGATGTGGAAGTGTAAAATTACAAAGAGATTTTGATAGACTTAGTGAAAAAGTAAACTGGTGGCAAATAGAATTTAGCATAGGTAAATGAGAAGAATGTACTTTGGACTGAAAAAAAGATAGAACAGAGTATGTTATAAAAGGAAGAAATAGTGGAGGTTCAAAGAGACCTGAGAGTTCAGGTACAGGGAACATTAAAATGCCATGAATGAGTACAAAAGAGATCTGAAAAGCTAGTGTAATATTGGTTTTCTGTCTAAAGGATCAGGATTATATTCCTGGGAATTTGGAAGCTGCAATGCAAATCCTAGTGTGACCCCATTTGTCACATCCTGCCAATACCTGCCCATTCTTCTGACTCTCTGTCTCTTACCACTTGGTCTATATCCTAACCTCATCAATAGCCCAACAACAGCAAACAGCCTCGTGTGAGAATCTTTATCAAATGCCACCACAAACGAGCAAAGACAATCTCCTGTTTGCTTCTTTAGACTGAATTTTTGAAAAATTCAATCAAATTCATTAGCTGAGAGCTACTGCTTACAAATCCGTCCTCTCTGATCAGTTGAAAAGTTTCAGGGTAATCAGTCACCCTAATACCTAATTATAAACTCTCGTAACTTCCTGACAACACACATTCAGTTGACTGGTCTGCAATTCTCTGGTTTCCTTCTGTCACACTTCTTAAATAGCAGAATGACATACACAAGTTTCAATCTAAAGAAATAATTCTCAAATTGTCAGGACTTTGGAACAGCACAGTTAAGACATTTGCAATGTTCCTGAGTATATCCTTCAAGACTTAGGAATAAAGTTATCTGGGCCTGAAGTTTTGTACCTCATTCATGTCCTTATTTGTTCCATTATTGTATTTTGCTTGTTTAATTTTGATGAGGCCCTAATACAATAATAGCTTCACAGTGATGTCTGAGATGCTAGCCTCCTTCTACGTTGTAAATACAGATGCAAAGCAATATTCAGCATCTCCATATTTCCCTATTTTCATTGACAATTAGACTCATCGAGTCATGCTGCATAGAAATAGACCCTTTGGCCCACCATGTCTATACCAATCCACAAACACCAACTGTACAATTTCCATGTACCATAGCCTATAATGCCCTGGCATTTTAAGTGCTCATCCAGATGTTTCTTAAGTGCTGTGATAGTACCTGCCTCCACATTCCATTAATCTACACCCCTCTGGGGGTACATAATTCTCTCTGAGATTTCTTCTAAACCATTTGCCCCTCATCTTGAACTTAAGCCCGCTGGTCTTAGACACATCTGCCATAGGGAAGAGATTCTCCCAATCTACTCTTTAATAATTTTGTATACCTCAGTCAGACCCCTTCTCAGCCTCCTCTGGTCCAAGTAAAACAAACCAAGTCCATTCAGTCTATCGTCATAACAGACTTTTCATTCCAGGCAACATCCTGTGAATCTCCTCTGCACCTTCTCCAGGGCAAACATGTCTTTCCAATACAATGATAAGCAGAACTGCACACAGTATTCCATCTGTGGTCTAACCAATGCTTTATAAAGTTGTAACAAGACTTCCCCGCTCCTATATTGTCCACCTTGGCTAACGAAAGCAAGCATCTCGTATGCCTTCTTCACTACCCTGTCTACCTATGCTGACACCTTCAGGAATCTAAGGACTTTGTTCCTCAGTACTCCCCAGGAATCTACGATTCATTGTGTATATCCTTCACTTATTAGAGCTCTCAAAATGTCTCATCTCACGCTTATCAGGATTAATTTCCATCTGCCATTGCTCTGCCCAATTTGCCAGCTGATCAATATCAGACTGTAGCCTGAGACTATCTTCTTCCTTATCAACAACTTCTCCAATTTTCATGTCATGTCAAACTGTCCCAGCACTGATCCCCCTGGTCGATGCTGGCCACAGGCTTGCAATCACAAAAACAACTGTCCACCATTACCCTTCGTCTCCTGTTCATAATCCAGTTTTGGATCCAGTTTGCCAACTTGCCTTGGATCCCATGGGCTCTTACTTTTTGGACCAGCCTTCAATGTGGGACCTTGTCAAAGGTTTTCGTTACATCCATGTAAACCACATTAACTGCATTAACCTCATCAAGATACTTAGTCACCTTTCCAAAAAAACTCAGTTAAATTATTCAGACAGAAAAAACACCTGCCATTCATCTTATTTATACCTCTTGTTACTTTATAAACCCCTATAAGGTCATCTCTCAACTTCCTACACTCCAGTGGAAAAAAGTCCCAGTTATATCCTAGACTCTCTTCATGACTCAAACCTTCCATTATCAGTTATCAGTTGTCAAGATATCATTCTGACAAACTTCTGTTTACCCCAATATTATTGTCAAGGCTTTTTGCAGTTGATTTTGAGAACAGTTGCTAGCTTTGGTTCCATACTTCCTTTTAAATGTGTGCTTTGTCACCTCTGCTGTCCTTTTGTATCTACCCCATTTCCCAGGATCTGTGCTTTTCTCTCTGTAATTTTTATGCTTTTCTTCTTGTGGCTTTATGTTACCCTTCATTCTTTTGCTGTCTTTGGCTTTATTTAGTAAATAGAACATTTGTCCCTCTGGGACATAACTGATTCTGTATCGCATTCAATTGTTTGACTGGAACTTCAGTCTTGCACACCAAAGGACGTGCCCAGTTTATTTTGACTTGTCCCTTTGATGACAGTGTTGTCTACATTGAAACAGTAAAAATTGTTTCAACTTTTTCCCTTTTATTCTACATTTTACCCACCGTACATGCAAAATTTATCCAGTGCCCTTACTAGCCACCACTATCTCCTTCTAATCTTATTGAAGGGTCAAGCAGGATCAAGGAATTGAGTGGCCTGCTCTCTCTTCCAAATCTTCACTTCATATGTATGTTTCCTTTGAACTTTGCACCATTAAACCTTTTATTATTTAATCTCTTCTACCGTCCACTTTGTCACAGATTTTCCCTTTGGTCCTTCTTCCCCTCCCTCCCTGTTTTCACCTGTTTCAAACCTAGTACTTCGCTAATTTTGCCTTAGTTCTGATGAAAGGCCATTGTCCTGTAACATGGCTGGAGCTTCTCTCTCCACAGACAGTGCCAGGCCTGCTGAATATTTGTAACAATTTTCTGTTTTTAGTTCAGATATTTTTATTTCAAAAATATATTTTATTCATAAAGAAGATCTATAAGTACATACAAAGGCTCTAAATCAGTTCTGTACAGTCTTTGCAGAAAAAAAAATAGGAAAGAAAACATTGGAATTTTGAACAAAAGAATCCTTTTTTATATATATATACATTCATGGGATATAAGTGTCACTGTCCAAGCCAGAATTTATTGCCTATCCCTAATTTCCCACAGGGAATTTAGGATTCAACCACATTGCTGTGGGTCTGGAGTCACATGTAGGCCAGACCAGATAAGGCAGGCAGTTTCCTTCCCTAAAGGATATTAGTGAACCACTCTTCAAATGAACACTTCATGGGAAGCCATTCTCCCGCTTTCTTTCCTGTAACATTTTTACCAACAATCGACAATGGTTTCATGGTCACAATTAGACTTTTAATTCCAGATAGTTTTATTGGATTCAAATTCTACCATCTATCATGGCAGGATTTGAACCTGGTTCCCCAGAACATCACAGGAGTTTCTGCACTAATAGTCAAGTGATAATACCCCTAGGTCACTATCTCCCCCTCTGAAGAAGGAGAACTGGACCCAAAATATCAACTCTGCTTTTTCTCCACAGATGCTGCCCGATTTTCTGCATTTATCCAGCAATTTCTGTTTTTGTTAGGAATTTTTTGCATTTCTCAGAGTTTCTCTACAGTGGCAAAAACAAAGGCTTTTCCTACTTCTGCAGGAAACTATGTTCATTTAGAGGCAACGAGAGGGTCTGATAACTGATCAAAGACCTTAGATGGTGGTCTTTCCCCAATGCACCTTGGCAGCAGCTGCCCCAAGCTCTAGTGGATTCCTCAGCATTTACTCCTGGACCTTGGAATGTACCAGTCTGCAACACTTGATTGGGCTTTTGCTCAGTAGCCACAGTATGTTGCTTTCAGTGTTAAATTCTCCTGGTTCATGACAGTGATGAGATAACAAGGTGTAGAGCTGGATGAACACAGCAGGCCAAGCAGCATCAGAGGAGCAGGAAGGCTGACGTTTCGGGCCTAGACCCTTTTGA
>NW_025980471.1:0-5675 GCF_021869965.1 Rhincodon typus | reverse complement strand
GTAAAGCTCCTTCTACACTGTCCCCCATCAAACACTCCCAGGACAGGGACAGCACGGGGTTAGACACAGAGTAAAGCTCCCTCTACACTGTCCCCCATCAAACACTCCCAGGACAGGGACAGCACGGGGTTAGACACAGAGTAAAGCTCCCTCTACACTGTCCCCCATCAAACATTCCCAGGACAGGGACAGCACGGGGTTAGATACAGGGTAAAGCTCCCTCTACACTGTCGCTAACGAACATTCCCCAGACACAGACAGCATGGGGTCCTGCTGTGACAGCTTCATGCAGCATTGTATAACGTTATGATCGGAAGGCCAGAATATTTTAACGTTTGGCAGGGAACCGCTGATTGATTTTTGGCTGAATGTTTGAGAGAGTTGGAGTCGAGGCAGAACTTGGCTTCACTTGCTCACCAATTTAGTGAAAGTAATCTTGTTCTGAGAACAGAAATAACTCGCAGATCAGGAATAATAATAACAATAAAACAGTGATTATATCCGCAGGTGCTGGAAAATAAAAACTGGGAATGTGTAAACCCTGAATAGACCTTTGTGATGTAAAGAAGATTGATTCTTTCTGAAGCTCTCATGAACCAGTGTTGAAAGAGGCCAAACTAACATCCTCCTGATCAGTCTGTGCAATGACTAACCAACATGTGTTGTCAATATGGGGACAAAGAGACATGTGCTTTCCCTCAGTGTTCCCAAATCATTCCATGTTCCCTTATCCTTCCCTCTCGCAAACAATAATCCTAAGTCTCACTGACCTCCGTGCCTTGTCAAACCTCGCACGTGAGGTTTAGGAAGAGATTGCCTGGCTATTCCGCTGCAGCAAGCAGCACATCACATCACTCAGTGAGCAACACACACAGAGTGGGGCTGGCAGAGTGGAGGATGGCATCTTGAAAATAGAGTCCAATGGAAATGGAGGACAAAAGGAGCATTCGCAATGAGGTAGAATGGGGCAGCATAGTGGCTCAGTGGTTAGCACCGGTGCCTCATAGGACCAGGGACCCGGGTTTGATTCCACCCTTGGGCGGCTGTCTGTGTGGAGTTTGCACATTCTCCCTGTGTCTGCATGGGTTTTTCTGGGTGCTCTGGTTTCCTCCCACAGTCCAAAGATGTGCAGGTTAGGGTAGATTGGCCATGCTAAATTGCCTATAGTGTTCAGGGGTAGGTGGGTTAGCCATGGGAAATGCAGGGTTACAGGTCTGGGGAGGATGTTCTATGGAGGGTCAGTGTGGACTCGATGGCCTGCTTCTAGACTATAGGGATTCTGTGATTTCTTTTAAAAAAAGGAAAATGAGCAGTGCAAATAGATATAAATGGTAAATGCATTGAGACATGGCTGTCGGGTGATCAAGGATGGGAGCTAAACATCAGAAGTATTCATAATTTCGGAAGGAGAGGCAGGAAAGCATTTTCATTTCAAGAGTGAGGAATGAGTTTAGTTCAGAAAATCACACTGTGGGACCTCTATGGACGGAGAAAGAAATACCAAGGGGCAGAAAACTTTGTTGGGGGTTGTATACAGCTCCCCCCAACAGCAATGGTGATGTAAAGGAAAACATTAAGCAAGAAATCAGAGATGCATGCAATATGTGTACAATTATAACCCAAGGGTGACTTTTATTTCATAACAGATTGGACAGACTATCACTGTTATTGTGGAGGATGGTATTTTGGAATGTATATGTGTTGTTTTGTATTTAGATCAACGTAAAGGAATCAATCAGAGAGCAGGATATTCTAGACTGGGTACTATGCAATGAGAAAGGATCAATTAATACCTCGATGTGCAAGGTACTTTAGGAAAGAGTGACCATAATATGAATTCTTCATTAAGATGGAGAATGAAGTAGTTGAATCCAAGGCAGACAGTAAATAGCAGCGTACCACAAGGATGAGTACTTGGGTCCCAGCTATTCACAGTGTTTACAAATTACCTGATGAGGGAACCAAATGGGACATTTCCAAATTTGCTGACAGCACAAGACTGGGCGGGAATTGTGAGTAGTGAGAAGGATGTAAGGAGGCTTCAACATGATTTAGACAAGTTGAGTGAGTTGATAAACACATGGCAGATGTAGTAAGATGTGACTCAATGTGAAGTTACAGACTTTGTTGTGAAAAACAGAAAGGAAGAGTATTATTTAAATGGTGATACATTGGAAAGTGTGGATGTGTAAAGGGATTTGGGTGTTCTCGTACACCAGTTGATGAAAGTAGATGGGCAACTGCAAGAAGCAAATAGGAAGGCAAATGGAATATTGATCCTCGTTGTTAGAGGATTTGTGTTTAGAAGTAGGGATGTCTTACTGCAGTTGTGTGGGGCCTTGGTGAGACCACACCTGGAGTACTGTGTGCAGTTTTGGCCTCCCTATCTATGAGGGATACAATTAACCATTGAGGGAATGCAGTGGAGGTTCATACGCTGATACAGGGGGTGGCAGGGCTGCCATATGAGGAGAGAACGATCCGACTGGGGCTGTATTCACTTGAGTTCAGAAGAATGAGAAGGGATCTGATCGAAATGTATAAAATTCTAACAGGACTGGACAGACTGGATGCTGGGAGGATGTTTCCCCCTGGGTAGGGAGTCTGGAACCAGGGGACACTGTCTCAGGGTACAAGGTAGACCATTTCGGACTGAGATGAGGAAAGGTTTCTTCACTCAGAGAATGGTCAACCTGTAGAATTTTCTACCAGAGAAAGCTGGAGGCCGGGTCACTGAATATATTTAAGAAATTTCACTGGAGCATAGGAGGTTGAGGGATAAGCTTATGGTGGTTTATAAAATCACTAGGGGCATAGATAAGGTGAATAGCAAAGGTCCTTTCCCAAAACAAGAGGGCATAATTTTAAGGTGAGAGGAGAAAGTTTTGAAAAGGTCATGAGGGGAAACTTTTTCACACACAGGGTGGTTCATATGTGGAATGAACTGCCAGAGGAAGTAGTGAATGTGGGTGCAGTTACAATGTTTAATAGACATTTAGATAAGTACCTGAATGGGAAAGATTTGGAAGGATGCAGGCCAAATGTAAGAGGGTGGTATTCATTTAGTCTGGCAACATCTTTGGCCTGGACTGGTTGGACTGAAGGGCCTGTTTCCACATTGTATGACTCTATGATTCTACTGGGTAGGGGTGGAGATTGGTGAAAAGTCTAAATTGGGTGGAGGGAGGGTAAACTGAGGATAAGATGCGTTTGGGTCAGCTGCCGATAGAGCAGATTGGGTTAAAATTGCTCTTTAAGTCCATTTCAGAACATCCAAAGCATGGAACAAATTCATCCCCAAAACTGGGGAAGGGTGAGAGAGTTGGTAAAAATGGCACAAATGATGAACAATGACTCAGAATTAATTAGATGGTTGTAATCACACTCCCCACTTCATTTACAACAGCGTCCTGCCGTTTGCTGAGTGTTTAGTCTGAGCTTCACTAAGTGTTATTTTCTGTTTTCATGCTAGAAATTAATTTTGTTACCAGTTCAAAGAGATTAATGATCAGCCAGCATCTAAACACAGATTTACTATGGATGAACAAGATCCTTTAAAGAGGGAGCTGCCCATCCTCACTCCTCACGAGACACTTCATCATTACATTACTTCCAGCTGCAATTTATTTTTTTTTGAACCATTTAATTTGTGCAGTCAATGTCAGAGCTGTTATGAATATTTCATGTCCGACAGTAGCTTTTGGATGCCATGGCCAATGCTTGCCAGAATGTTCCGCAGCAGTTCAGGATTTCCCGTATTCACTCACTGGGCGAATGGCCGTGGGGCCTGCGTTCTGACGCTCCAACCTCCCATATTCACCAAATTTAAATTAAAAAATCTCAACTTGGAGAAGCCAATGGCCTGCTCTGTTATTCAGTGGAATCCTGGCTCGCTATTTTCCTCATCTCCAGTTTCCAAACCATTGCCCTCATAAGCTGGGTTCAATCAGCGTCCCTGAGGCATCTGGGGCTGGGAGGGGTAGCAATCCCTGGGGGAAGGGATAAACAAGATCCCACGGGGGGAAGGCAGTGACCCAATCAATTAAAATAAAAGCAAAATCCAGCAGACAGCTGGCAATCTGAAACAAAACGAAAAGAGTGTTGGAGAAACTCAGCAGGTCTGGCAGCATCTGTGAAGAGAAAACATCATTAACATTTCAAGTCCGGTATCTCTCTTGAGATACTATTCCCTTGAGAACTTGGTGGTGACCTGTCATGGGATGTGGGTGTCACAGACTGGGCCAGCATTTATTGCCCGCCCCTAGTTGCCCCTTGAGAAGATGGGGGTGAGCTGCCTTCTTGAATCGCTGCAGTCCATGTGCTGTGGGTTGATCCACAATACCTTAGGGAGGGAATTCAAGGATTTTGACCCAATGACACTGAAGGAACGGCGATATATTTCCAAGTCAGGATGGTGAGTGGCTTGGAGGGGAACTTGCAGGGGGTGGTGTTCCCATGCCTTGCCCTTCCAGATGGAAGTGGTCGTGGGTTTGGAAGGTGCTGTCTGAGGGTCTTTGGTGAATTTCTGCAGAGCATCTTGTAGATAGTACACACTGCTACTACTGATGTTGAAGGTGATTGAAGGTGTGTCCATTGAACAAGTTGCTAATCACTCAGTTCCAGCCCATATTGGCAATGGAAGCTGTTTGTTTCATAGAGTTTAGCAAAGCCGAGGCTACCCCGTCAGAGGCCAGTCTACAAATCTCTAAACTGAACAATAAAAGTGAAAGGTCCAAACGTTAAATACTCCACAAATCCCTGAGATTGTTTCACATTCTCTGATTAAAAGCCTTCCCTTACCTGTCCTTGAAAAACCTCCGTAATCCAAAAGCTATCAGTTTAAGAACTGCTTCCAGGATGAACACTGTTGTGAACATGTAGTTACAATACTTCAGAGAAACTTCTAGAGACTGTTGAGGTGGATGAGGAAACAAAACAAAATTATCAACAACAAATAAAACAGTAGAATAAGGGATATTTGTTCATTATCTATATAGCTCAGTGTGTCAGTGGGGACTCCGGAAACCTTCAACCCTTAACGTTAAACATGGGGCCCAATTGTTAATTTTCCCTTTAGTATTATACCCAGTTACCATAGTGTGTGATTTTAACAGCGCAGTACCTCAGTGGTTGGCACTGCTGCCTCACAGTGCCAAGGACTTGCATTTATTTCCAGCCTTGGGTGTCTGTCTGCACCTTCTCCCTATTTCTGTGTGGGTTTCCTCCCACAGCCCAAAGATGTGCAGGTTAAGTGGACTGGCCATGGTAATTACAGGGATAGAGTGGGTTCAGATGGGATGCTCTGCAGAGGGTCAGTGCGGATTCAATGGGCCAAATGCCCTGCCTCCACACTGTAGGGGGTCTATGACTCTAAATATAGTACACAGTATTATGTCCAGTCACACATGGAAGGTTATGATAAATTCCAGTCATGTTATACCCTGTAATGCATGTTTTGTCATGATGTAATATATGTACACTGTTACAACTAGTGCAGCACAGTGTGTTAAATATATACAGTGCTCTACTCAGTAACACAAGATGGGATTTTTTTGGAGGGGGGGGCACGGTGAGAATTATTATCTAATATATACAACGTTTATTGGCCTAGTTAGCTCCTTTGGTTAGATGGCTAGTGCAACACAACATAGAACAGTACAGGGTGCAGGGCTGGA
>NW_025980470.1:0-5675 GCF_021869965.1 Rhincodon typus | reverse complement strand
TCCAGCTCTACACCTTGTTATCAAAGAACAGGAACATGCCTTTCGGCCCACCAAGACTGCATCGATACATAATGTCTTTCAAAACTAAAAACCTTTTGCCTCTACATGGTCCATATCCCTCTATTTCCTGTCTACTCATAGATCTGTCAAGATACCTCTTGAATGTTGCAATTGTATCTGCCTCCACCACCTCCTCTGGCAGTGCATTCCAGGCACTTACCAACCTCTGTGTAATAAAACCTGCCTCTCACATCTCCTTTAAACTTACTCCCTTTTACCTTAAGCCATTGTTCCCTAGTAATTGACATTACTACCCGGGGAAAAAAAAAATTCTAACTATCCATTTTATCCATGCCTGTCATAATTTTGTAAACTTCCATCAGGTCACCTCTCATTTTTTGACATTCACTTGAAAACAAACCATGTTTGCCTAAACTCTTGTCACAGCTAATACCCTCCAAACCAAGCAACATCCTGGTAAATCACATCTGTACCCTCTCCAAAGGGCTTCCACATTCTTCTTTTGATGTGGTGACCATAACTGGACACAATATTCCAAATGTGGCCTAACTAACAGCTACAATTCAGTAGAATTGAACACTAGAAGTCACATAATAACTTGATGTTGACTTTGAACATGTTTCATAAACTACTGATTTCCAACTCCCCCTTCCTGTGTCCATGAATGGTCATCAATCTAAAAAACTCTAAACAGATGTTGGCTGATCTACTGAACATAGCCCAGCCCCTTGTCTTTGTCTTCCAAACCCTTGTCTTTCCTCAGGACAAGGCAGCAGTTCCAGAAGAGAACTCTCAAAGGCAATTAGGTATAGGCAATGAATGCTGGCCAAACCAGAGATGCCTATATCCCATGATTCGATTATTTTAAAAATTCCAATCTTTTACCAAACAATGGAGATCCGAATCATACAGAATCATATTAGTGACATGGATTGTTAAAAGTTGGATGTGGAAGACAAAAAAAAACAAGAAAATAAAACTGTTTCTTCTGGTTGGGAATCTTAAAATTGAAGCTAAGCCATGCAGGACTGAAATCTTTGATACAAAATGTAGAGGAAATTTGGAACCACATTTCCTAAAAGGTTCTAAATGTTGAATTAGCTGACATTTTCCAGACAGAAATCAATAAATTCTTGTCAGTTAGGAGTGCCAAGGGAGACAGATAAAACATTGTCAAATGGAGTTAAAGTACAGATCAGTATTGCTCGACCCAAATCATAGAATCCCTAAAGTGTGGAAGCAGGTGGTACCAATCCTCCAAAGATCATCACACCCACTCTCTGTGACCCTGCATTTCCCATGGCTAATCCACCTAGCTTGCACATCCATGGACACTATGGGTAATTTAGCATGGCCAATCTACCTAACCTGCACATCTTTGGACTGTGGGAGGAACCCAAAGTAATTCCACACAGACACGGGTAGAATGTGCAGTCACCCGAGGGTGAAATCGCATGTGGGTTTGTGGCACTGTCAGACATCAGCACTAACCACTGAGCCACCATGCCACCCAATGTCCTTTTCCTTTTTCTATGTATCAGGCTTAAGAGATTGTATCGTATAGTATTGATCCTATATGAGAGTTGTGGCATCCCAAAATTGTTTCAGACTTGCTTGTAAGATCTTGGACAGTTATTTGCACATTCTTAAGAGAAATGTTTGACCTTGATTTAATCTCACAGGAGAGAAATTATATATCACCTGCATCTCTCAGCTTTTTTGAATCCCTTATAGAAGTAGGATGGGCTGCCATACGTGCGATAGATTAGTTTAAATTGAACAAGCCTTGCATTATCATCAATCTGATCTTTCTATGTTCTGACTGACAAAAACAGTTCTATAGTAATCGACTCATTTGTTGCAGGGCTGTAGCACATTTTCTTCTTCTATAGATCACTCAAGTTCACTATTACTACACAGCTTTGTCTTTTCTTGTTTCTAAACAGTTTTATATTAAGTGAACGGAAGCTGAAGAAGCACTTGTTTTATTTAAGTTTAAATTGATTCAATGTATAGTGATGTAAGGATCATGCTTATTGAACTTGTCACCCAGAGTCTGGACTGAGAATTTAGAAAATTAAAATTAAAATTAAAATCCCATCATGACCAGCTTCAGAATTTGAAATCAGCTTTTAAATTCCTATCAATTAAAAGTGGTTAGCAATAAATTGCATTCATGAAGTTGTTGGTTTGTCCTAAATATCCAAACTTATTCAACTGAAGTGGTTTTTCTTCTACGGTTTTAATTTCCTCACTGGATTGCTTTGATGTGCTTATATGGTCATCAAAGCAGAGATTGACAGGCCAGTGATTTTCATCAACTAGAAGAGCTTCCACTCCTCAATGTTCAATGGCTTACGACTACAATAGGAACTTCTTCCATGTATATGCCTGCTATCCAGTGGCTGCCATGCATATTTGGGAATTCAGGATGCCTTGAGTCTGCCTCCACTACCTAAACATGGATTCTAGAGGACAAAGCCTATGCCTTGAAGACATGGCTACTGACCCTTGTAGGAGATCCTAACACAGAGCCATGGAGGGGTTGAAACTAAAGGTACCTGCTGTTAAACATCACTATAGAGCAGGCCATTGGACTCCAAAGATGCAGTTCTAGTGTAGTGCTGGTGCTTGGACCAGGGAGGTGCGTGCCCTGCTGTACACTTCTGCAAGGATCTTGCACATGGTGCTGTGTTCTCTAGAACATCATATTTTGAGGACATGTGGCCCTTGAAGATGCTGAAGTTCTAGAACACCATGGCTTATCAGAAGATGAGGGGAAGCAGGAGGAGGAGGAGGAGGAGGACAAAGATGCAGAATACAGATTAATCCTGACTGCACAGGGAGGAGGTGCCACAGCCAACAGCAGACTTTGAGATCTCATCAGGAAGGCATGAATGATCATCTGATTCAACATGTTTCAGCTGAGCCCCTCTAAGCCAGATACCATGGCCCAGTAGCACACCTTAAGCTGTCTGTCTGAGCATTTCCATTAGAGATGAAGCATGATTGGTTGATTGATTGATTGATTTATTTATTGCCACATGTACCAAAGTACAGTGAAAAACTTTGTTCACGAGCAGTACAGGCAGATCATAGTATGAAGGATGTGCAGATCAGAAAATCTTAGAGGCAAACAGGTTACATTGTGCAGGGCATGTGCTAGGCGAGATCAACGCTAACAAGATCAGCATTATTTGAGGCTAGAGAGTCCATTCATCGGTCTAATAATGGCTGGGAAGAAGTTGTTTCTGAATCTGCTCATACGTGTGTTCACGCTTCTATATCTTCTGCCTGACAGAAGAGGTTGTGGGAGATCATTACCAGGATGTGATGGGTCTTTTATGATGTTGGCCGCCTTTCCACAGCAGGAAGCCATATAAATGGAGTCCATGGAAGGTTAGTTTCCATCATGGTCTGGGCTGTGCACGCAACCTTCTGTAGTTTCTTACGGTCCTGGGCAGAGCAGTTGCCATACAAGGCTGTTATCCACCCGGACAGTATGCTTTCAATTGTGGGTCTGTAGAAGTTGGTGAGGGTCCTTTAGAAGATGCCAAAGTTCCTGAGCTGCCTGAGGAGGAAGAGGCGTTGAAATAAATCCAGTTCTATTGCAATTAATGATGCACATCTGTCTATAGTATCTTTGCCCATTCCTTTATGAACTCTCGTCTTCTATATGTCTTAGGTAATCCTTCAATACGTCCTCTCTCTTTCTTTATGTATAACTTTTGCTATGTAGATAGTTCTCATGTCTGGAGTCATGATTACATGGCCTTCAAAAATAGAAAAAAATGGACAGTTCCAGGTGGAACAAACATCACAGACGCATTCAGACCTCTGCCTGAAATGGTAAACTCTGCTCTGAGCCGCACCTACTTTGAGGCTGAAAGGAGGTGAGACAGCCTTTATTTGCCTCTGCTATAATGGCTGAGATCCATATCATGTCTATTCAGGGGAGACAGTCAGGACTCCCTCAAAGTAGCTGTTGTATTAGCATCATTGCATGCACAATCTTTATGAACATATGTTTCATTTCACAATGACAATGTCATTGAATATCATGAGGAGGTGGCAATAATTTCTCTTGTTGGACAGTGTCATTGCCTGGAACTTGTGTGGCCTGAATGTCAATTGCCACTTATCAGCTCAAGCTTACATGTTGTCCAAATTCTCCTGTATATGGACACAGACAGCTTCAATCACTGAGGAGTCACAAATAGCATGAAAGATTGTGCAATTATCTGAAAACATTCCACTTCTGAACTTATGACTCAGGGGAAGTTATTGATAGGAACATCAGAATACTCAGAAAAAGTACATGCCACATGACACAAAGATAGGTGGAGGGACAGTTAGTGTCAAAGAAGCTGAAAAAGATTTGGACGGGTTGGGAGAGTGGGCAAAGATGTGGTGTTGGAAATTGGAGTTCCCCAGTGAAAGTACTTTCTGTGCCCTTGCCAGCCTCAGTGAATCTTCAATTGGTGTTCAAATGGAGCAATGGTGATGTTTTAGCAGAAGTGGGAGAGGTAATAAGTGGTATTCAGTGGGACATTTCCTTGTCATCTTTGACCTGATACCATGACATTTCATGCGATCTGAAGTCAAGTTTGTAGACTCCCAGAGCAATTCCTTTCTAACTGTCACCTCTGCTGGATCTATCCTGGTGGTGGGACAGGATCTGCCCAAGGATAGTCATAATGGTGCCTGGGACATTTTCTGTAAGGTATGATTCCACGGCTATGACTGTGTCAAGATGCCTCTTGACTAGTCTGTGCAAAAATTCTCGCAAGTTTTGACAGAAGCCTTCAGGTGTTACTGAGGAAAAACTTACAAAGTTGACAGACCTGGATTTGCTGTTGTTATTTGTGGTGCCCAGAGTGATATTAAATGGTCCTTCCAGTTTCAGTCCTTTCTTAAACTTTTGTAGTAGCTTGTTACAATTGAGTTCCTTGCTAGGCCACATCAGAGGACATTGAAGATTCATCCACTTTTTTCTGCAGATCTGCAATGAATTGTAGGTAAAGATGGCAGATTTCCTTCCCTAAAGGTCATTAGTGACCCAGATGGGTTTTTGTGCCAATCGACAATAGTTTCAGACATTGTTTTTTTTTAAATTCTATACTTTTTAATTAATTGAATTTAAATTCAGTGCCTCCTTTGTCATTGGATGGGAAATTTGTTGGTTGAGAAAAATAATATCTGAACACTGTCTGAGAATTCTGCCCCTCACTGCTTCTATTACTATTCCAGTTTACATTTGGGTAGTTAAATTTTTCCATTATAACTACATTATAATATTTGCAACTCTCTGTAAATTTGTTCCTCTGCATCTTCCCACTAGCTTGTGGCTTACTGTCAATGCCAAACAATGTAATTTTATCTTTTTTGTTCCTAGTACATGAAGGTGACAGTGTTGGGGTTGATTGAGGGTGTGCTTGATTTGTGAGGGTGCTTGCTCTGCCATCTCTGGCAACAGCATTTGCCCTATTCTCAGCACATGGATTTATCTTTTTCTTGGAATGTCTGAATTTGTGAGTGAAACAAGAGAAGAAATCTTGGGAAGTAAAGATTGAATCAGAGATAGTAGGAACTGCAGATGCTGGAGAATCTGAGACAACAAGGTGCAGGGCTGGATGAACACAGCAGGCCAAGCA
>NW_025980469.1:5225-5676 GCF_021869965.1 Rhincodon typus | reverse complement strand
CTGAGGGTCTAACCAGAGTCACTATCACCTCCTCCCTCTTGTACTCTATGCCCCTATTAATAAAGCCAAGGACACTGTCTGCCTTATTAACCACATTCTCCAACTGTCCTGCCACATTCAGTGATCTGTGCACATGTAGACCCAGCTCCCTCTGCTCCTGCACCCACTTTAGAATTTTACTCCCTATTTTATATTGTCTTTCAATGTTCTTCCAAACAAAGTGCATCACCTCACATTTCCCTGTACAGAACCTCATCTGCAATCTTTCCCCCCACTCCACCAACCTGTCAATGTTCTTTGGCATTTCCACATTATCCACCAACAAGGGGAAACAACCTTCCCAAATTTCCCCCATCACCTCTGTACATTTCAATAAGGCCACCTCTCATTTTTTCCTAACTCCAATGGTAAATGTGCAGGTTAGGGTGCGTTAGACATGGTAAATGTGCAG
>NW_025980469.1:5008-5215 GCF_021869965.1 Rhincodon typus | reverse complement strand
TTAGTCATGGTAAATGTGCAGGTTAGGGTGGATTAGTCATGGTAAATGTGCAGGTTAGGGTGTTAGACATGGTAAATGTGCAGATTAGGGTGGGTTAGACATGGTAAATGTGCAGTTTAGGGTGGGTTAGTCATGGTAAATGTGCAGGTTAGGGTGGATTAGTCATGGTAAATGTGCAGATTAGAGGGTTAGACATGGTAAATGTGC
>NW_025980469.1:1260-4998 GCF_021869965.1 Rhincodon typus | reverse complement strand
TAGACATGGTAAATGTGCAGGTTAGGGTGGGTAAGTCATGGTAAATGCAGGGTTGCAGGGTTAGGGTAATGGCTGGGTCTGGGTGGGATGCTCTTCAGAGGGTCAGTGCAAACTCAATTGGCTTAATGGCCTCTTTCCACACGGTAGTGATTCTATGATTCCTCAGGGTAGTGTCTTAGACCCAATCATCTTCAGCTGCTTCATCAATGACCTTCCCTCCACCATAAGGTCAGAAGTGGGGATGTTTGCCGACGATTGTACAATGTTCAGCACCATTCGTGACTCCTCAGATAATGAAGCAGTCCATGTTCAAATGCAACAAGATCTGGACGATATCCAGGCTTGGGCTGACAAGTGGCAAGTGACATTGGCGCCACACAAATGCCAGGCTATGACCATCACCAATAAGAGACAATCTAATCACCGCCCCTTGACATTCAATGGTGTTACCATCACTGAATCCTCCACTATCAACATCCTGGGGGTTACCATTGACCAGAAACTCAACTGGACTCACCATATAAATATAGCAGCTACAAGAACAGGCCAGAAGCTGGGAATACTGCGGCAAGTAACTCACCTCCTGACTCCCCAAAGCCTGTCCCACCATCTACAAGGCACAAGTCAGGAGTGTGATGGGATACTCCCCACTTGCCTGGATGGGTGCAGCTCCAACAACACTCAAGAAGCTTGATACCATCCAGGACAAAGCAGCCACTTGATTGGCACCACATCCACAAACATCCACTCCCTCCACCACCGACGCTCAGTAGCAGCAGTGTGTACTATCTACAAGATGCGCTGCAGAAATTCATCAAAGATCCTCAGACAGCACCTTCCAAACCCACGACCACTTCCATCTAGAAGGACAAGGGCAGCAGATACATGGGAACACCATCCCCCTGGAAGTTCCCCTCCAAACCACTCACCATCCTGACTTGGAAATATATCGCCGTTCCTTCAGTGCCGCTGGGTCAAAATCCTGGAATTCCCTCCCTAAGGGCATTGTGGGCATTATTTGGGAGCATATGTTTGGGAGCCCGTATTTGGGTCCTGTGTTTGGGAGCCTGTGTTTGGGTCCTGTGTTTGGGAGCCTGTGTTTAGGAGTCTGTGTTTGGGTCCTGTGTTTTGGAGTCTGTATTGAGAACGTGTGTTTAGGATCCTGCCTGGTTTTCTCCAGTGAATCTGACTCTAGGTAAACCTATGTTCAGCTTCCACTCTGCCTGCCTCTGTCTCCTTCTCATTAAAAAGCTCATCGCATAGACTGCCCATATCCTACTCAGCAACGGTAAACCTCCTGAACCATTTTTTACTGAAACCATAATAATTTTTACATGCCTGTGAGACACAGACAGGGTAATAGCTGTAATCTCACTGAGGAGCTATTTATTCTTTGATCTTCCCACCTCCTGTGTTTTTGAAATGGTATTGCATTTGAGAAAAGCATTGTAAAATGTGACAGTGTGTTTGATGAGTTGGGAAAGAGCTCTTTCCTGAGAGGTGATCTGAGAGAAGGAGACAGACCCTGAAATGATACAGCACTGAATCCAAACATCAGACAATCAGTCTGGTGGGACCCCTAATCGTACAACGTCACTGCGTTGTGCAGGATTAAAGAGTGTTCCTGAATATAACACCTTTCATCTCCTCCCTGTGCCCCTTTACATTCCTTCCCTGGCAGTAATGGTTAGCATTGAGCAGCTGTAAGGTGTGTTAGGATCATGGACACTGTGCCTCAGAAGGGGAGAAGGTAGGAACAATCGAAATAACTGCGGATGCTGTAAATCAGGAACAAAAACAGGAGTTGTTGGAAAATCTCAGCAGGTCTGGCAGCATCTGTGAAGGAAACAACAGAGTTAACGTTTCATTTCCGGTGACCCTTCCTCAGAACTGATGGTGGCTGGGAAAACGTCAGTTTATATGCAGAAAATAGGGAGGGGGGTGGGGTAGGGAGTAAACGATAGGATAGAGCCCAAAGAGAGAGAAGAGCAGTTGAACAGACAAAGGAGTTGATAACGATCAGGCTGGGAGGGTGAATGGTTGTTAATGGGGACTACCTGCCAATTTTTACCTCCTCCCTCCCCACTATCCAAGGGCCCAAACGTACCTTCCAGGTGAAGCAACACTTCACCTGCACTTCCCAGAATCTAGTCTTCTGCATTCGCTGCTCACAATGTGGTCTCCTCTACACTGGGGAAACAAAGCGTAGGCTAGGTGACCGCTTCGCAGAACATCTACATTCTGCTCACAAAAGAGACCCTGAGCCTCCCGTTGCCTGGTACTTTAACACACCGCCTTGTTCCCTGACCAACATCTCTGTCTCTATCTTGCTGCGGTGTTCCAGCGAAGCTCAATGCAAGCTGGAAGAACAACACCTCATTTTCCGCTTGGGGACCCTGCAGCCCTCCGGACTCAATATCGGGTTCAATAATTTTTGGGCCTAAACTCTCCCATGTCCCAGCCCCCCACCCCACACACCAGGCCTTGTTATCACATAGCCTGCCATTACACACCCCCTGTTGTTAGTCACTAACAGTCCCCGTTAACAACTTTCTAGTCCTTTTGCCAGCATTTGGCTTGTATCCCTCTAAGTCCTTCCCTTTCATAACTCATCCAGACAACTTTTAAATGTTGTATTTGTACCAGCCTCCACCATTTCCTCTGGCACCTCATTCCATACACACACCACCCTCTGCCTGAGTCTATGTATTGGCTTGTTGGGGATGGATAGGAATCTGGAATTCAGGAAGGATCAGCCATGTTCATACTGAATGGCGGAGCAGGCTAGATGGGCTGAAGGGCCTAACTCCTGTTCCTGTCTCCAATGTTCTCATGTAATCACATGGCAGGGGAATGGACAGGGAGTGACGGCAGGAAGTCGGATGTGGTTAATGCAGGATCTCAGCGTATCCTTGGTAAATCTGCCCTGTTGTTTGGCACAGTCTATTCCACTGGATCAGAGAGAGTTCTTGCTGTAACACAATGTGTCAGTGACTTACAGGATCATTCTGCCAGATCACAGGAACAATTTCTATAGGAAACCCTCAGGACGCTGCCATTAACTGGATTCAATCTGAAACCCACATCAATATTTAGCTGAGCAGCAGATGGTTTGGAGCTATTTACATTAAACTCAAACAGTTACTGATCAAATGGGACATGGAGAAAATCTTCAGTAAGATCAAGTCAATTGACCCTGGCACGTACTGCTGTCTCAAAGCTCATCTTCCTCAATCGTTTATTTCTATTTACATGGTACTGTCCACCGTAATTAGATCCTGGAACACATTAAAGTCCTGAGCACTGGCTCAGTAACACTGTTAACAGCATTGACCTGGGGAGGTGATGGCCTAGTGGTATTATCTGTTCATCCAGAGACCCAGATAACGCTTTGGGGACCCGGGTTTAAATCCTGCCATGGCAGATGGTGAAATTTGAGCTCAATAAATATCTGGAATTAAGAATCTAATGATGACCATGAATCCATTGCCGATTGTCGGAAAAACCCATCTGGTTCACTAATGTCCTTTAGGGAAGGAAATTGCCATCCTTACCTGGTCTGGCCTACATGTGACTCCAGACCCACAGCAATGTGGTTGACTCTTAACTGCCCTCTGGGCAATTAAGGATGGGCAATAAATGCTGCCCTAGCCTGTGAATGAATAAAAAAAATTGATTACAAACGCATCTCCACATCTCCCCCACTCCTGCTTTCTTCATCTCCCCCACCGTTTCCCA
>NW_025980469.1:0-1250 GCF_021869965.1 Rhincodon typus | reverse complement strand
GAACACAGCAGGCCAAGCAGCATCACAGGAGCAGAGAGGCTGACGTTTCGGGCCTAGACCGGAACTACATGGTTGATGGGATCCCTTGGTATCAGTTTGATTCATTCCAGGTGGATAGATCCTTTTTTCTGATGAAGGGTCTAGGCCCGAAACGTCAGCCTCTCTGCTCCTCTGATGCTGCTTGGCCTGCTATGTTCGTCCAGCTCTACACCTTGTTGTCTCGGATTCTCCAGCATCTGCAGTTCCTACTATCTCTGATTCACTGGCCACTGTTTTATCTGTTCCCCAGCCCAGCTTCAGCACAGCACAGAGTCTCTGAAAACTCAGCTGTGTGTTAGGCAGCTTCCCACAGCTCGCACTGTCCTCACATTTACAGAAAGAGAAAAAATGATTTGCAGAACACAACACAGGTTCTCTGACTCAAAGCCAGCCAAGTCAATTGTTCAAATTAAATAGTTACTTTCCTGCCAGTCACTTGGATAAAAGTCTTTTTGAATTTTAATTAATTCCTTTGATGACGTGCCACAGTTAAACAACTCACAACGGTCAAGTTCCCACTAATCAGGAGACAAAAACAACTTGGAGTGTACACCACAGAGCAGTGTTCAAGAGCTTCACTTCAACTGCAGTAGACAGGGCCGGCAGCTGAGTGTCTGAGGATTGAGACGTTTCAGGTGTGATAGAAAGGGAGGCAAAAGGGGTGGGGGAATTGCATTACTGGTAAAGGAGTATCTCACAGCTGTACTGAGGGAGGATACATCAGAGGAAGCATGCAGCGATGCAGTATGGGTAGAACTGAGGAATAGGAAAGATGAAATCACAATGCTGGGGGTAAACTATAGGCCTCCCAACAGCCAGCGGGAGATAGAGGAGAGAAGATGTAGACAGATTTTAGAAAGATGTAAAAACAGCAGGGTTGTTGTGGTGGGTGATTTCCAATTCCCCTGTATTGATTGGGACTCTCTTTGTCCTAGGGACTTGGATGGGGCAGAATGTGTAAAGACCATTCAGGAGGGATTCTTGACACAATATGTAAACAGTCCAACCAGGGAAGGGGTTATACTGGACCTGGTTTTGGGAAATGAGCCCGTCCAGGTGAGTGAAGTTTCAGTGGGAGTAGTGACCATAATACCATGAGTTTTAAGATACTCATGGATAGGTATAACAGAAGTCCTCGTGCGAAGGTGTTATACTAGGGGAAGGTGAACTACAACAATATTAGGCAGGAACTAGACAATATTGATTAGAGG
>NW_025980468.1:3242-5676 GCF_021869965.1 Rhincodon typus | reverse complement strand
CCTGACCTCAGTCCTACATCTGCTTCCCTTTATTTTGAGGCGATGCCCTCCAGTCCTAGTTTCACCTGCTAGCGGAAACAACCTCCCTGCCTCCACCTTATCTATTCCCTTCATAACCTTATATGTTTCTATAAGATCTCCCCTCATTCTTCTGAATTCCAATGAGTATAATCCCAGTCTACTCAGTCTCTCCTCATAATCCAACCCTCTCAACTCTGGAATCAACCAAGTGAATCTGCTCTGCTCCCCCCCAAAAGTGCTAGTATATCTCTTCTCAAGTAAGGAGATCAAAACTGCACACAGTACTCCAGGTGTGGCCTCACCAGGACCCTATACAGCTGCAGCATAGCCTCCCTGTTTTTAAACTCCATCCCTCGAGCAATGGCAGACAAAATTCCATTTGCCTTTTTAATTACCTGCTGCACCTGCAATCCTACTTTTAGCGATTCATGCACAAGGACACCCAAGTCCCTCTGCACAGCAGCATGCTGCAATTTTTTACCATTTAAAACATAGTCCATTTTGTTTTTATTCCTACCAAAATGGATGACCTCACACTTATCAACATTGTACTCCATCTGCCAGACCTTTGCCCGCTCACTTAGACTATCTATATCCCTCTGCAGACTTTCTGTGTCTTCTGCACACTTTGTTCTACCACTCACCTTAGTGTCATCTGCAAATTTTGGCACAGCACACTTAGTCTCCAACTCCAAATCATCTATGTAAATTGTAAACAATTGCGGTCCCAACACTGATCCCTGAGGCACACCACCAGCCACTGACCGCCAACCAGAAAAACACTCATTTACCCCTACTCTTTGCTTTCTACTGGTCAACCAATCCTCTATCCATGCCAATACATTACCTGTAATACTGTGGAACTTTATCTGATGTAGCAGCCTTTGGTGTGGCACCTTGTCAAATGCCTTCTGGAAATCCAGATACACCACATCCACAGGTTCCCCATTGTCCACCATGCAAGTAATGTCCTCAAAGAGTTCCACCAAATTAGTTAAACATGACCTACCCTTCATGAACCCATGCTGGGTGTTTCCAATGGGACAATTTATATCCAATCCAGATGTCTTGCTATTTCTTCCTTAATGATAGATTCAAGCATTTTCCCCACTACCGAAGTTAGCTAACTGGCCTATAGTTACCTGCTTTTTGTCTACTTCCTTTTTTAAACAGTGGCATCACATTGGCTGTTTTCCAATCTGCGGGAACCACCTCAGAGTCCAGTGAATTTTGGTAAATAATTACTAGTGCATTTGCTATTTCCCCCATCACTTCTTTTAGTACCCTGGGATGCATTTCATCAGGGCCAGGAGACTTGTCTACCTTTAGCCCCATTAGCTTGCCCAGCACTGCCTCCTTAGAGAAAGTGATAGTTTCTAGGTCCTCACCTGCTATAACCTTTTTGCCATTACTTTTCAGCATGTTATTTGTGTCTTCCACTGTGAAGACCGACACGAAATAACTGTTTAATGTCTCGGCTATTTCCTCATTCCCAGTTATTAAATTGGCCTTCTCATCCTCTAAAGGACCAATGTTTACATTCTCCACTCTTTTACGATTTACATATTCACAGAAACTTCTGCTGCCTGTTTTTATATTCTGAGCTATTTATTCTCATAATCTATCTTACATTTCTTTGTAACTTTTTTTGTGGCTTTCTGTTGGCCTTTAAAGATTTCCCAGTCTACTAGTTTCCCACTACTCTTTGCTTTTTTGTATGTGTTTTTTTTCAATCTGATACTTTCCTTTATTTCCTTAAACATCCATGGCTGGCTCTCTCTTTTCCTACAGTTCTTTCTTATCACTGGAATATACTTCTGCTGAGCACTGCGAGAAATCGTTTTGTAAGTCCTCCACTGTTCCTCAATTGACCCACCATAAAGTTTTTGCTCCCATTCTACCTTAGCTAACTCCTCCCTTATTCCTTCATAGTCTCCGTTGTTTAAGCACAGGACATAGGTACTGGATTTAACCTTCTCACGCTCCATCTGTATTTTAAAATCGATCATACTGTGATCGCTCCTTCCGAGAGGATCCCTAACTGTGAGATCATTAATTATTCCTGTCTCATTACACAGGACTAGATCTAGGATAGCTTGCTCCCTCGTAGGTTCCATTACATATTGTTCAAGGAAATTATCGCGGATGCATTCTATGAAGCCCTCCTCAAGGCTGCCATGACTGACCTGGTTTGACCAATCGATATGTAGATTAAAATCCCCCATGATAATTGCTGTACCATTTTTACATGCATTAGCTATTTCTATGTTTATTGCCTGCCCCACCACGATGTCATTATTTGGTGGCCTATAGTCCACACCTATCAGTGACTTATTCTCCCTGCTATTCCTAATTTCCACCCAAATGGATTCAACGTTTTGTTCAGTAGAACCTATACCATCTCTCACTACCG
>NW_025980468.1:0-3232 GCF_021869965.1 Rhincodon typus | reverse complement strand
CAAAGGATACTGTCTATCCCCCTGATGATGGAATCCCCTACAACTACAATCTGTCTTTTTGCTCCCCCGTCTTGAATGGCCTCCTGGACGATGGTGCCATGGTCAGTTGACTCATCCTTCCTGTAGCCCTGTTCCTCATCCACGCAGGGAGCAAGTGCCTCATACATGTGGGACAATGTCAAGGGCTGCGGCTCCTGTGTTCCTGTCTGCAGGGTCCCTCTACCTGCCTCACTCGCAGACACACACTGCTGTCCCTGCCGGCCGATCGAATTAACATTAGTTAATCTACCAGGTGTGACTGCCTCCTGGAACACAGCATCCAGGTATTTCTCCCCCTCCCGGATGTGCTGCAGTGTTTGGAGTTCGGATTCCAGCTCATCAATTTTGAGCCGGAGCTCCTCAAGCAGCCAACACTTGCTGCAGATGTGGTCACTGCCATTCTCAATAGGATCAGCTAGCTCCCACATCATACAGCTACAACACATCACCTGGCCTGCCATCTCTACTTAGTTAGTTATTAAAAATTAATTAGTTTTTTTTTAGTTTCGCAGTGTTTTCTGCACCAGTAAGTTTACTCCATTATATACTCAAACAGACTCCGGCTTTGCCTTCCGACCTGCTCCCAGAAGATTTGGCATCTGGGTGACCACCCTGAAAGATAACAAAGAGATGAGGAAAACAAAATGCAAGTAGCTTACCTGCTCACCACACTTAGTTGTTATTATTAGGTTAGAGGAGGTGGAAGGGTGGGAGACACTACGCGTGTAGTGTCTCGGGTATTAGTTAACTCCCAAATTTATTGGGTGGAAGCTTACCTTCCCAGGCTGCCCTTGCGCTTTCTCCCAGACTCCCGCCGCTGAAACAACTGGAACAAGTGATGTTGACTTTGTTTTCCATTTTTTGGAAGGAAAATATGATTTACAAGAATATTAGACAGAAAGAATCAACAAGATCAGTTTGCTAAATTGAAATTTAAGATGATTTTGAACAGAAATAATCTGATTTATGCAGGAGAACGAAATGAGAAATGGTATGTGGTTTTTTTGTGGGTTTGTTTTGCTACTCTTATACAATATATTCCTGCTTCTACACTTTGCATTATTCTCATAGAAAAACTTTAACTCCCAAGATTGTAACAGTAATTTCACTGAACCCATTTCTCGATGAGTAACCTAGATCTGTCAAGCCTGGGATAATAGAACAGAAATATTTCTGCATATTGCTTTCAATGCTAAATCAATTCTAGGCAGTTTCAGGCCTGCTCTTCATTTTGTTTAACAGTGCATCACAAAATCAAGCAAATTTCAGCATAATTGTCAAAAACAGATCCTCAAACATAAATAAATTATTGCTGAGCTATAATTATATAATTAACACTCATCCAACTTGAACTTCATTTCAGTGGTGTATGCATTCTGAGATATGCAAAGGTATCACTGGAAAATTATCTCAACTAAAAATGCATGCATTATTAGCAAAGAGCATTGGTAAACTCCACACTATTTGTCAAGGTAGGACCACCCTTACCATTAGAGCATTAATTCACAGATTAGTCTAGAATCAAACTACAGAGCATGCTTCTAAGGTCTACAACTGCAGATTCCATCAGTCAGACCATGTGGTCTATGGTTCCATGGATAGTGCATACCTGCCCAATGCAGATTTTATAGATGAAAACAATCTGCCACAAAGGGCAAAATTCTCCCAGGCCCTGAATGATACGGGCAATCATGTGAAAGTTTGGAAAATCAGGTGAGATGTCCCTTTACAACAATGAGACTAAAATGTCATATTTTCCAATCATGCGTTGATGTCAAGACAAGAGTCTCGCTAATGTGTGTACCTATTAACATGAATTATCATTCATTATCACCTCGTTATTGCATCATCTCACTTTACTAATATGCAGTCCCCTATTCTCCCAAATAGATGCTGAGAATTCCTGACATGAATGTCAGCACAGAGCTCAATGTTGGACATCAGTTACCAGTCTCTGTGAACACTCCATGATCAGTGAGCACAAACATCCAACATCCACAGGTGTTAGCATGCTGCTGCATTGACACTGTCTGCATTTGGACAGACACCCAGCTCATGGATTGCCTGCATCTCAGGGCTGCTCGCTCACTTCCTTAGCATTCACTCACTTTGCACCTACTTCAATGCTCCTGCATCCCTGCCCTGATGTGCCTTGACTTGTCATTTTCCACTTTGCCCCCTTTAGCTGCATTTTAAATACTCACAGTACTTCGGTCTTACCTTGCTGTTTAGCCTAGACGCAAATCCAATCACCTTGTCATGCTGGGTAGCAGCCATCAGTCAAGGAGGTGGACATGTTGCTGCGTGGCAGGCGGGGAGCTGCACAAAGAGTGGTCTGGGGTCTGCTCAGACATTGGTCAGGGATGTTTGTCCACATCGGTCGGGGGAATGGTCAGGGTCAGTCCTGAACATCAGCAGAATGAATCTCCGGGGGTATCAGAAGACTCTGTTGTGGGGATAGAGTTGAGGGAGCAGGAGTTGAGTCTAACGGACAAGGTGAGCTCAGATGAGAGAATGGAGAAAGAGGAGAGAAAATGCAAGTTCAAGGTCAGGGCAGGGAAAGACATGGTCTAATGAGCTACTAGACAGTGACATCACCCTGAAGGTGGTTCATGTGGCTGTGAATGGCTAAACCAGTTGTCCACAATATAATTTCAAAGTTCCCCTTAAGCTTAAGGCAGTGGAGATGAGGGCCAGACCACTGCCAACACCACATTGATTGTAGTGGTTCCGGGAAGTATTTTACCTCCAGTTTCCCTCAGCGAGTGAGGATGGACAATAAGTACCAGACTCTCAGAGATGCCCACATCCTGGAAATAAGGTAAAGCGTTGAGAATTACTGCAGAAGGTCACCCTGGAAAAGATTCTATTTGAGCAGGGAATTTGCTATTTAAAGATTCTGCTCCCTCAGGTTGACTGACTCTCTCTTCCTGGTATTGATGCTTTATTACAGATTGTTTACAAAACGCCTGCCGCAGGAAAGCTGGTCTCCCATTGTAAATCTAACACTGTTTAGTTCTCACTTCCTCACTCACGTACACAGCCCATCTCTCCTCTTTCACAGCTGTCAACATTTGTCAACGGTTTCTTCCTGGCACAGTGTCAGCTCACCAAAGGACTTTGCTTTTCCCAGAACCCATTTCCTAAGATTTTCTGGTGTCAGGCTATTTGTTCAAACAAGGATTATTCGTAT
>NW_025980467.1:0-5676 GCF_021869965.1 Rhincodon typus | reverse complement strand
TCTAGGCTCGAAACGTCAGCCTTTTTGCTCCTATGATGCTGCTTGGCCTGCTGTGTTCATCCAGCTCTGCATCTTGTTGTCTCGGATTCTCCAGCATCTGCAGTTCCTACTATCTCTGCTTAACATCCTGTTGAGTGCTGTAGAAACGTGAATATTTCACAGTCCTGCCAGACTGTAAACAACGTTGATAAATGTACTATTGTTGGTGGCTGTGATTATACAGAACATGTGTTATTGATTTCAACCTTGCCCTCATGAGATGCACTGGCAGAGACAAAGGGGATTTGGAGTGTATAAAATGGGTGGTTGCAATTAGATTGCTCTATATTCATTTTCCGAATCTTTAGTGCTTATACTCAACACCCATTCATTGGGAAGTTGTGGAAGGTGATTGAGTTGGCTGGAAGAGGTGGGGATTTGGTGAAGGCTGGTGGAATGGCTGTTAGAGCAGGATGGAGGGTTATGTCAAGAGAAACATAATTGGTCTGAAAGAAAAGGCAGGGAGCATATGGATTTGCAGGCAAAACATGCAGGAGGATGATGCATGGCAGAGGGTGTTCCAAGTGAAATGTAGGCAGCCCACCAAAGCAGCTTTGGTTGACATCAGAATGATTGCAAAACTCAGGACCTTCCTGACATCCCACTCTCCCTGCATTGGGTGAACAGATTGCTCCTAGTGGATTTTTAAAAAATTCACTCATGAGAAGTGGGCTTTGATGTCTAGTCTAGCATTTATTCTCCATCCCTGATCAAACTTAATAAGGTGGTGATGAGCTGCTTTCTTCAAACACTGCAGTCCATTTGCCGTCGGAGAATCTACAGTACATGAGTTCCAAGATTTTGACAATGAAAGGATGGTCAGTACTTTGGAGGAGAACTTGCAGGTGCTAGCCTTCTTATTTATGCAGAAGTTAAGCTACAGTTATACAAACCCTACCTCGCCTAGCTAGCTCAATCACCTTCTATGACTTACCATTCTATAGATATTGATAGTAAGCATTAATGATTAGGAGAATGGTTAGGCCCCACGTAGAGTACTGTGAACAGAACAGGGCACCACACCTCAGGAAGGACTTTACTGGCTTTGGAGACAGTACAACATAGGTTTACTAAAATGATACCTGGATTTCAGGGGTTAAGCTATGAAGAAAGATTATACAAATTAGGCATGTTTTCTCCAGAATTTAAAAGGTTAAGAGGTGATCTGCTCAAAGTCTTCAAGATATTAACAGGAAATGACAGGGTAGATAATGATAAACCCTTTCCACTGTTTGGGAATTTTAGAACTAGGGGATATAGTGTGAGAATTAGGGCCAGTCCGTTCAGAGGTGTGTCGCTACACACAAAGGGTGGTTGATGTTTGGAACTCTCTTCCACAAATGGCAGTGGATGCTAGATCAGCTGATAATTTTGAATCTGAGAAAAAAATCATTTTTGTTAAGCAAAAGTATTAAGAGTTGAGCACTGGAAGCAGGTATATTGATTTAGGCTGCCAGTCAGCAATGATCTCATTGAATGGTGGAACAGGCTTTAAAGGGTTGGATGAGCTTCTCCTGTTCCTATATTCCTATCTGCTGTCTTTGGCCCTTCTAGAATGAAATGGTCATGGATTTAGAAGGTGCTGTGTATGAACCCTTGGTGAATTTCTGCAGTGCATCTTGTAAATGGTACACAGTGCTGTACTGATTGTTGGTGGTGGAGGGAGATGAATGTTTGTGGATATACTGCCAATCAATGCTCTGTCTTGGATGGTGTCAAGCTTTGTGAGTGTTGGTGGAAGACATACTATTATTTGAGGATGTTCAGTACTATAATATGTTAATGCGATTATGTTAATAAGATAGTTTACAGTATCATTGAGAGATTATGTAGGCTCACATAACACTTGGAGACAGTTCTCTCTAGCAGCATCATGGTAGATGTGAGGTCTTGAGCTGTGCATAATTAGTGTTTCCAATCTTCAAATAAAAATCTTGCAACCGGGGTTGCAATCTCTGACTCTGACCCAGATCAGATGAAAAGCTGCCTGCTTACTTTGGAAAGCATTATCTGGGTGAATGTCTGGGCCAGGAACTTCCCAGCTGAAGCAACAAAGCCGACACTGACTCTAGCAGCAGTAGGTTGGATATCTGGGGCCTGTCAGGGTCAGTCAGTTTAGTAGGGAAACTTATTTGGCATCCTTCAAAATTCCCGACTCTCACTGAGGGTTGAGGAGTTTTTCAGATGGTTCCAGACCCTGGGTAATTGCTCATCCACTGTTTCAGCTTCCCAGGCAATTCCGGTGGAGGCAGCTGTGTTGACATTTCCACCTCTTCCCTGACACATAGCATGCAGGCCGGCATGGTGGCTCAGTGGTTAGCACTGCTGCTTCACAGTGCTAGGGAGCCAGGTTCAATGCCGCCCTTGAGCGACTGTCTGTGTGGAGTTTGCACATTCTCCCTGTGTCTGCGTGGGTTTGCTCCGGTTTCCTCCCACAGTCCAAAGATGTGCAGGGTAGGTGGATTGGCTGTGCTAAATTGCCCAGAGTGTGCAGACTTGTTGGATTAGCTGTAGGGTAAGGGGATGTCTCTGGGTGGAATGGTGTGGGCTTGATAGGCTGAATGGCCTCTTTCCATGCTGTAGGGATTTTGTGACAATTCAGACAATCTGGGTCATTATCAGCTGCCTGCTGCATAAGACCACTGCTAATGCTTACAAACCACTCTCCTCAGATCCAGTAATAGTCTATGCTCAATGAATGAAAAAGAAGCAAGAATAGATCATTTGAACCTGCTGCACCATTCAATACAATCATAGTTGATCTAATTGAATTGAATGATTTATTGTCATTTGCATTTTAGAGTGAATAATACAGTAAAATACAGTGAAAAGCTTTGGCAATCCGGCACCATTTTGAATATTTTAAGAATATAAAGATATAAATGAAAGAACTCTATCTTTGTTCCACCACCACTGCCATGAGCCCTGAGCTGGCTCACCAACAACACCTATGCCACCACCCCTCCTCCATTGCCTTGCCCTGTCCGTGCCCGACCCACCAACATAGGAGATGCCACGTTCCAGGCACCATTTCTTCGCAGCGTGGACCCAGCTCACCCCCAATGCTGGGTCCCAGGCCGAAACCACACTCGTCCTGCAACCAGGAGTGCCCGGCTCCCCTGCCAATGTCAGGCCGCTGCTGCTCGCCAACAGTCCCGCTCTGGCCGCCCTCCTCCAAGACAGTGCCTTGCCGGCGCTGCCATCTTGAAAAGTCCGCTGCCAACATTGCCTCTGCTGCCACTGGCCCCGAGTGCCGGGGGAACGTCCTTGCTGTTGCTATGGCCACTGCTGCCGTTTCCAAACAACGTGAGGCCACTGCCATTCTGCATATGGCCTACTCTTTTTGCCGCACCTATGCCACCAATTAACCCGGCGCATGAGGCTTTAACGAAAAGAAGAACAAACAAAAATGAAGGAGAAAAAGAAAGAGAGCAAAAGTAAGAAGAAAAACGAGAAAGCAAGCAGACGGGAGCAGATGACCCCTGGGTTCAACAGCCTGCATGCAGCCCTGCTACTCTGCTGCCATCTTGTGCTTTGTGGCCCTGATTGTGGCCTTGGTTCAACTTTCCCATTTACTGCCCAATAACCTTTGACCCAACGTTAGGCACAAACCTGTCCATCTCAACTTTTAAAAAAAATTCAGTGACTCTACCTCCAACTCTCTCTGGGGATGACATTTCCACAAACACATGACCTTCTGAGAAAAAAAAAGCTTTCTTCACAATTTTGAAATCATTGATTACAATGTGTTTGCATTTGGTCGTCATTAGAACTCATGTAAGATGGCTGCCTTCAGCATGTGCCTTAAGCCAAAGGTCACATGTCTATGACAAGCCGGGAAACATATTAGCATAATGCTGCATTTCTAAACAAAAGTCCCCCTTTCGTACAAGAAAAAAAGGAATTTGAATATATTATTGTTTACCCTGCGAGTTAGTCTTTACCCAACATGCACACAATTGTTCAATAGTTTGTTACGATTGCCAATCTCTGCACATGTATTGCACACATACTCTTTCAATCATTGTGATCTTTTAATGGCACGTGCACAATTTCATTTGCTGTTCATCTGACTGTTTATTGGAGTGATAGTTCTTCTCCAGGGTGTATCGTTCCCATGTCACTTGTTGCGTTGGTAACTGTTGTTGTTCCAGTTCCGTTGTATGGTTGCTTAGGTCCTCTGGGTCTTGTTGATCTGTGGTCTGTGCAGATAAGGACTTCCCATCTTTCTGATTGGCCACTTGCAATGAAGGAACAGCTTCTCTCCTTTTGGATAAATGCGTGCTGTTTTTCTTTAAATTCATTCATGGCTGGATGAGCATTTGTTACCAATCCTTAATTGCCCAGAGAACAGTCAGCCACATTGCTGTGGGTCTGGAGTCACATGTAGGCCAGACCAGGTCAGGATGGCAGTCTCCTTCCCTAAGGACGTTAGTGACCCAGATGGGTTTTTCAAACAATTAACAATTAGACTCTTAATTCCGGGCATTTATTGAATTCAAATTCCACCATCTGCCGCAGTGGGATTTGAACCCTGGTCCCAGAACATTATCTGGGTCTCTGGATTAACAGACCAACTGATGGCAAGGTCATCACCTCCCCCACTGTGGCGACAGTGTGTCTGGTTTTTCACATCTATCACACATGAATAAGGCAAAAATATATCTATGTAAATCGTCACTTGGGCTGACTCTTGTTGAGAGTGTTGAAGGTTTGTACCCTGACTGGCTCTCCAGTGTTCCACCCTGGCAATGCTTTGGCTGTTCTATAAAAATTAAATTTGACTTTCTATCAAATTTTGTCATTCAGATGGTTACTACTTGGGCCTAGTAGCTCTGGGAAGAGTAGAGTGGCTGTGGCATGTCATTAGTCATTATATTGGACTAACTTGCATACCTTCCCTAGGTGTATTTCTACACTGGAAGAATGCCTTCTATACTTCATTGCTGGATTTGCTCAATTTCTATATGATTCCTTTTGTGATTTCCACTGGCGCCTTAGCCATTCCACAGGATAGCCATTGACAGGGAATCATGTGGAGGAGATGATGTAGAGTGTTGAATTCCTAATCCTTTATGAAGGGGCTGACCATTCCACTCATGAATTTTGGAGCATTGTCAATCACCCCAATATCTGGATTGGTGTAGTTATTGAAAGGTGCTATCAGGTATTCCCCAATCCCATTGGTAGTTACTGATATCAGTTGATCTACCTCCTGGTAGTCACAATATTAGTCAACGGTGAGGAGATGATGTTTAAGTGAAAAGGTCTTCACTCAGATTCATCCATCTTTGTGGCATTTCATGTGTCATCAGTGCCCCTCTAACCTCCTGACCTTCCCTCAGAAGGGTCCTGATTTTTGCTCCTGATTTACAACTTCAGCAGTTCTTTCGGTTTTTATTTCTGCTTAGTTTGGAACTAGTTAGATGCACTGCCATCAGTTTTATTAGACCCTGCAAAAAATGCAGTGAGTTCACAAGTCCTTCTGTGGTAAGTCACCTTCCTATATGGCCCTTCCATCTTCACTATGGTCTTCCACCAGTTAACAATGAGTTAATGTTCTCCCTCCTTACATCCAACAAAAAGATTTAAAGCTAGAATTTTCCTACTCAAGAGACAACAAGGTGCAGAGCTGGA
>NW_025980466.1:2865-5677 GCF_021869965.1 Rhincodon typus | reverse complement strand
TGCCCCTATGATGCTGCTTGGCCTGCTGTGTTCATCCAGCCCTGCACCTTGTTGTCTTACATGAAAAGTTTAACATTCATGGAGAATTTATGAAGCTTTTTGACACAGTTTACCAGCTTTCCCTCTGAAACTGACTGCTTTCTTGTGATTTAGGGTAGGTTTATGTAGAAATCCTGATGTCAGGGCTCTGCCATTTGCTGCTTTAGAGTCCTAGAGATGTACAGCACAGAAACAGACCCTTCAGCCCAACTCGTCCATGCTGACCAGGTATCCTAAATTAATTCAGTCCCATTTTCCAGCATTTGGCCCATATCCCTCTAAATCCTGCCTATTCAGGTACCCATCCAGATGTCTTTTAAATGTTGTAATTATACCAACCTCTGGCAGCTCATTCCATACATGCACCACCCTCTGTGTGAAAAAGTTGCTCCTTAGGTCCCTTTTAAATCTTTCCCCTCTCACCGTAAACCTATTCCCTCTTGTTTTGGACTCCCCCACACTGGGGAAAAGACCTTGGCTATTCACCCTATCCATGCCCCTCATGATTTTATAAACTCCTATTAGGTCACCCCCTCAGCCTCCGACACTCCAGGGAAAATAGCCCCAGCCTATTCAGCCTCTCCCTATAGCTCAAACCCTCCAACCCTGGCAACATCCTTGTAAGCAGAGAGACCAGAATTGAGACAATAGTGTGGAGCTGGAGGAACACAGGAGACCCGACAGCATCAGAGGAGCAGGAAAGTCAATGTTTTGGGTCAGGACACTTCTTCAGAAATGGGGAGGGGGAAGGGAGCTGGGAAATAGAGGGAGGGATGGGGCCAGGGAAGGTAGGTGGGATGGTGATAGGTGGATGCAGGTAGGGGGTAGTTGAGATTGGTCAGTGGGAAGGGTAGGGCAGATAGGTGGGAGATAAGCTGGACAGGTTGTATCAGGTCAAGGATGCGGGAATGAGAGGGAGGGTTGGACTTGGGATGAGGTTGGGGGTGGGGAGATTTTAAAGCTGGTGAATTCCATGTTTAGGCCTTTGGGCTGTTGGCTCCCGAGGCGGAATATGAGGTGCTGCTCCTCAGTTTGCGGGTGGCGTCATTGTGACACTGGAGGAGGCCCAGGATGGACATGTCACCCAGAGAGTGGGAGGGGGGAGTTAAAATGATTGGCGACTGGAAGGTGTTGTTGATTTTTGCGTACAGAGCACAGATGCTCCACGAAACGGTCCCCGAGTCTCCGCTTGGTCTCACCGATGTAGAGGAGGCCACATCGGGAACTGAATGCAGTATTCCCAAAGTGGCCTGTACAACTACAACACGACCTCCCAACTCCTATACTCAGTGCACTGACCAATAATGGCAAACTCGCCACAGTGAAGAGGCTATCCCTGCCCCATACAAGTTAGTGAAGCCAGCTGATGTGGCAAAACCATAAAATATCAAACCATTTTCCAAAAGTGAAACTGGGCTTTTAATAGCAATCCAGGTAAGAACTGTTGTCAAACAACAGAACTGAAAATATGTTTTTATATTGTGAAATGTTACACCTGTCCTTATCATGATTTTTCTAGTTTTTTAAAAACTAATTATTTTTTAAAAAAGCCTTGAAATGATGGTTCAGCTTCTACCTTCATCTCGTATATACGTCCCAAACTCTATTTGGCTCTTTGCGAACCTTTTTTCAGAAGTAAACTGATTGTATGTACCTTTGAGTTTCTACTTGGCTGTCTATGAGAATTCTTTAATACGATTGGTTGCTCATACAGACTGACTGCTGCTGCAGTTACACTAATAGAGTTAAAGTTCCCATCACAGAGATCGTTATACCCCTCGGTATTGCTTTCTTCAAGATCAGGGGCAAGGACTGTAACTTTGTCAATGCCGTTATGTTTCTGCTTTGATAATATTGACATAATACCGCTAACATAGTGAAATATCTCGAATTGCTTCGCAATATCATTATCAGACAAACCTTGACACTGAGATATTGGAGTAGATGAACAACGGTGTGATTAAAGAGCTGAGGGTTGTATCATTGCTTCAATCCTAGAAAGGCAGTATGACTTTAAGATAGTTGGATGGAATGACAACGTGTGATATTCCAGTGTAAAGGTCCTTGCCTCAGCTTCAGGAACAGCGCTGTGCAATGGAGTTAGTGCAGGGCTAGTCATTATAGCAGCAACTTGTCTTGTTACAGTCATTTCCAACAAGATGGTGGCCGAGTAAGATGCTTCAGCTGGAGCTCCTTTGCTCAGCCTTGTTCCTTTGCTGTCTTTTTTTTTGAACTGCTTTTCAGCATTTTCTTCTCCCAACTTTTGACTTACCCAGAGGGAATGGTGGAGGCAGCTCCAGACCAGAGGCTGCTGCCAGCAGGTCCTGGAGGCTGGTCAATGCAGTGGGAGGGGGAGGAGGGTCCCGGAACGGAGGCCGGCGAGGGGCAGGAGGGTCCCGGAACGGAGGCAGGCGAGGGGGAGGAGGGTCCCGGGACGGGGGGAGGAGGGTCCCGGAATGGGGGAAGGGGAGCCCCAGAGAAAACTTACCTTGGAGCAGCTGAGAACTGGTGCGGAGCAGATTGGAGGCTTGGAGCGGAGCAGGGGCAGTTGTTGGACTGGGGTCTGGTGTGGACGGTCAGACCATGTGTGGAATAGCCTGTGCTGAGCTACTGCAGTGTAATGGTTAATTGTAATTTGTTTATCCTTTTAACTATATCATAGTTCTAACTTCTACTATGAATCACTGTAAATTAATGCAACTACTTTCATTTTTTTGTTTCTCTTTTTGTATCTAAGATTTGTACCTGGGTACTTGTATCTAAGATTTGTACC
>NW_025980466.1:0-2855 GCF_021869965.1 Rhincodon typus | reverse complement strand
TATCTAAGATTTGTACCTGGGTACTTATATCTAAGATGGCACCAGAAGAGGTGACATTGTAAACTTTTCTCTGTACTCCTGTACTTGAGCATACGTGACAATAAAGGTTACTCTATTCTATTTCATTAAGCCACAACATCAGTAAACCAGATTATGTGTAAGTCTGTGGTTTTATAACAGTACAAATAGTTAGTGTTGTTAATGAACTTCAAGACATCAATCTCAACAAGAATCCCATCTTTGTACTGTTTGGGTTCACTTTTGTTTGTCATTTATCTAAATGATTTAGGTGAGAATATAGGAGGCATGGTTAGTAGGTTGTAGTGGACAGTGAAGAAGGTTATCTAAGATTACAAAGAGATCTTGATCAATTGGGTCAAATGGGCTGAGGAATGGCAGCTGGAGTTTAATTTGGATAAATGTGAGGTATTTCATTTTAGCAAAACAAACAAGGGCAGGATTTATACAATTAATGGTAGGGCTCTGCAGAGTGCTATAGAACAGAGACCTAGGGGTTCAGGTGCATAATTGTTTGAAAGTTGGTTCACAGGTAAACAGGGTGGTTAAGATGGCATTTAGCATTCTTGCCTTCATTGCTCAGACCTTTCAGTATAAGAGTTGGGGCATCATGTTGAGGTTGTACAGGACATTGGTGAGGCCTCTTCAGGAGTACTGTGTGCAGTTCTGGTCGCCCTGCTATAGGAAGGATGTTATTAAACTAGAGAGGGTTCAGAAAAGATTTACAAGGATGTTGCCAGGAACAGAGGGTTTGAATTATAAAAATAGGCTGGGACTATTTTCACTGGAGATTGAGGAGTGACCTTTATTAGAGGTTTTTTTCAAATCATGAAGTGCATAGACAAAGTGAATAGCTAGGGTTTTTTCCCTAGGGTAGGGGAGTTCAAAACTAGGGGGAATATTTTTAAGGCAAGAGGAGTAAGTTTTTTTAAAAAGGACATGAGGGGCAATATCTTTTCCACAGAGAGCGGTTCATGTGTGGAATGAACTGCCAAAGAAAGTGGTGGATACAGGTATAGTTACAATGTTTAAAATAAACTTGGTTAAGTGCGTGAATAGGAAGTTTGGAGGGATATGAACCAAACACAAGCAAGTGGGACTAGTTTAGTTTGGGAACATGGTCGGCGTGGATTAGTTGGACTGAAGGGTCTGTTTCCGTGATTCTGTGACTCTATGACTGTATGACTCTCTGATCCTATGTTGCATGACTGATATGCAGGGATGCATTTGGATTATATCATACTGACTGTGGTGTTTGACCCAAGAAACCAGATAAATAGATGTTAAGGACCATTGAATTCTTGGAAGCTGAAGGAGCAGCTGCCAATTGTAGGGGGATTAAAAGCAGAAATGATGAAGAGGCCACTGCAGGACACAATGAGGATTTAAGGTGAGAAGTGAGAGGAATGGGACATGAGAGGCTGCTCAAAGGAGGAAACAGCAGCAGGGGCGTGCAGGGGCGTGCAGAAACCAATCGAGGTGTGATTTGGTGATGCGGACTATGTTGTCACGGTGACAGCCTGAGTGTGACATGAGATGGAGACGTAACCAGGGCTGGAGCTTCTCTTTAGGGTAAGGTATTGTCATCCTCAGCCAGATATACATCAAGGCCACAATGTCAGTACAGTCATCCACAAACAGTCCTTGTGCATCTGCGCAGAGATGTAGAAGGGAATGGTTAAAGCCGATCCTGTGGCACAGCCCATTGAAGCAAAGTGTCTGTTGTAGGTACAGCTCACCTTTGTCAGCCTTGGTTCAGTGATGGCACTCTCAGAAATGTGTGGGTTCAAGTCCTATTCTAGAGCTTTAAGGATATAATCTGGATGGATAGACCAGGACAAGTACCGAGGGAATGCAGCATTGCTGGAGGTGCTGCTTTGTGGATGAGATTTTAAGCAGGGGCCCCTGTCCGTCCAGGCACAATCCGATGCTCCTATCCAAAGACTTGCATGGGGGTCCTTCTGGTCCTGAATTAACATTCAACCCTGAACCGAGATGGCAAATAGATGAGCTCTTCATTCACACATTGCTGTTTGGGGCATTTTGCTGTGCACAGACTAGTTGTTGTGTTCAGAACCTCTCAACAATGAGAAATTCAGAATGACTTCTTTGCCTGTGAGGTGTTCTAAGCTGTCTGGAGGAGATGAAGGTGGTACATTGGGGAAAAAAATTAGGGGCATAAACAGCCAATGTGCTGCTTTAAAACAAATGGAGATAGTGCCTCCTAGCTATCTGAAGGGGTAATGCAGTTCTCATATCAGGCAGCAATGTTAGCTGTCAGCAGCACTTTGGAGATTTATTTGATTTATTATTATGCCATGTACCTAGGTACAGTGAAAAGTTTTGTTTTGCGTGCAGTACAGGCAGATCATACCATACAAAGTGCATTAGGGTAATAGAACAGGAATACAACGTTACAGCCGCAGAGAAGATGCACAGAGAGTGAGATCAACATTAGATTTGAAATTTGAGAGGTCCATTCAGAAGTCTAATAACAGCGGGGAAGAAACTGTTCTTGAATCTGTTGGTCAGTGCATTTAATCTTTTGTATCTTCTGCCCGACATAAGAGGTTGGAAGGGATTCTAACCAGGGTGGGAGGGCTGTTTGATGTCTGCTGCTTTCCTGATGCAGTGGAAAGTATAGATGGAGTCAATGCTGGAAGGTTGGACTGTTAAAGTTTGGATAAAAATGCAACTTTTCACCCTGCTTATTCAGGAGACAGCGTTAGTACCAATAAACCTTTAAGTGTTTCAATGCAAAGATGTAAAGCTGGATGAACACAGCAGGCCAAGCAGCATCAGAGGAGCAGGAAGGCTGACGTTTTGGGCCTAGACAC
>NW_025980465.1:0-5677 GCF_021869965.1 Rhincodon typus | reverse complement strand
GTGTGGTCATCACTGAGGGAGTTCTGCGCTGGCGAAGTGCTGCACTGCGGGAGTGCAGCACTGAGGGAGCGACAGCACTGAGGGAGTGCGCCACTGAGAGGGACTCAGCACCAGGGGAGTGCTGCACTGAGGGCAGGCGTTAGCACTGAGGGAGTGCTGCACTGAGGGGTGTCAGCACTGAAGGGATCAGTACTGAGGGAATGCTGCACTGAGGGAGTGCTGCTCTGTACGGGGTCATCACTGAGGGAGTGCTTCACTGTGGGGTGTCAGCTGTGAGGCTGCATTGCACTGTTTTGAGGGACAGTGCTGTGAGACTGTCTGAGGGATGTCAGCACTGAGGGAATGCTGCACTGAGGCAGGGCGGCACAGACGGAGGTCGGCACTGAGGGAGGGCGGCACTGAGGGTGTACTGCACTGTTGGAGGGTCAGTGCTGTGAGACTGTCTGAGGGTCAGTATTGAGGAAGTGGCGCACTGAGTGGGTCAGTATTGAGGAAGTGGCGCACTGAGGATGGTCAGCACTGAGCGGGGTCAGCAATGAGGGAGTGCTGCACTGAGTGGGGTCAGCAATAAGGGGGGTCAGCACTAAGCGGGGGTCACCTCAGTTCATCAATCCCCATAAAATGGACCTCTCGCAGTATGCCATATCCTTTGTAGTGATCTTCGCAGCAGCTGCACTCCCTCAGTGTGGTCCCTCTGATGGTGCAGAGCTCCTTTAATATTGACCTTCTGACAGCACAGCACCCTGTTCATGTTGACCCTGTGACAGTCCAGAACTCCCTCGGTACTGATCCTCCAACAATGGAGCATTCCCTCAATACTGACACCCAGTGCAGCACTCCATCAATAGTGACACTGCAGTACACCCTTAATATTAACCCTCTGTCAGTGTGGAACTCCCTCAGCGATGACACTCTGATAGTACATCACTACCTCCGACAGTGTTGCACACCCTGAGCATCAACCCACTGAAAGTTTCAGCATTCCCTTAATATTGACCAACTCACAGTGCAGCACTCCCCTAATATCAAACCGATGAAAGCGAAGCACTGCATTAATATTGAACATCTGACAGTACAGACTACCTCAGTGCTGACCCTCCGACAGTGCAGCGCTCCCTCATTACTCACCCTTTGATACTGGAGCACACATTTAATAATGACACTCTGATAGTGTCACACTCCCTTAATATCGGCCCTTCAACAGTGCAGCACTCCCTCAATGATGACGCTGTAACAACGCAGGATTCTCTCAGTCCTGGCTCTGCAACAGTTAAGCACTCAATCATCACTGACCCTCTGTTAGTGCAGCACACCCCTAATATTGACCCTGTGACAGTGCAGCACTCCCTTAACAATGGTCTTCCGACAGCGTGGCACTTCCTTGATGAAGACACTCTGACAATGCAGTTTTCCCTCACTACTGATCTTCTGACAGTGCAGCATTCTGTCATCATTGACTCCTTGATGGTGTCGCAGAACTCCCTCAATATTGGCCTTCTGACAGTACTGCACGACTGATCCTTCGGCAGTGCAACGTTCCCTTGATATCAATCTTCTGACATTATAGCACTCCCTCAGTACTAACTCTCTGAACGTGCAGCACTCTCTCAGGACTGGTTCTGTGATATTTCAGCACTCCCACTTCATTAACCCGCTGACAGTGCAAATCTCCCTCATGTCAAGCCTCCAACAGTGCATAATTTCCTGAATATTGGACCTCTGATTGTGTGATACTCCCTCAGTGTGAAACCCTGACAATGCAGCACTCCCTCAGAAATAACTCTGTCATTAAGCACTTCTTCTGTGCTAAATCTCTGAAAATGGAGCATTCTCTGATTACTGACCCTTTACAGTGCTGCACTGCCTCAGTCCTTACTCCAAAAGTGCAGCACTCCATTAATAGTGACCCTCTGACAGCGTGGCACTCCCATAATATTGGTCCACTGACAGTGCGGCACTCCCTTAATTCTGACCTGCTCGCTGTGCAGCACTGCCCTAATATCAAACCTGCAGCTCTATCAGAGGGTCTGTCCTGAGCAAGTGCTCCATTGTCAGCATGTTCATTCTGAGGCAGTGCCTCTATATCAGTTGGTCAATACTGAGGCAGTCCCTAAGAGGGTCAGAATTAAGGGAGTGCCTCACATCTGGAGGGTCATTACTGAGGGACAGCCTCATGATCAGCGGGTCAGTATTGAGGGACTGCCTTATAGCCAGTGGGTCAGTTCTGAGGCAGTGCCTCAATGTAATAGATTTAGAAATGGGGTAGGGGGCACACGATTAGAAGATCAGTAGTAAGCTTATGCAGCTCTATCAGAGGGTCAGTACTCAGCGAGTGCCTCATTGACAGAGGGTCCATACTGAGGTATTGAAGCGCTGTCAGAGGGTTAACACTGAGGGAGTGCTTCCTTGTCAGAGATTCAGAACTGAGAGAGTGCCTTATTGTCAGAGTCTCATTCCTGAGGGAGTGCCTCATTGTCCGAGTGACATAATCATATAGAACTCCCTCAATTCTAAACTTTAATATTGACCCTCTGAAAATGTGGCACTGCCTCAGCACCGACCTTCTGACAATGAGGCACTGCCTCAGGACTGACCCTCTGATAATGAGGTGATTCCTCAGTACTGAACCATTGACAATGTGACACTCCATGAGTATTGACTTTCTGATAATGGGGTTCTCCTCAAGTACTGACCCTCTGACGGTTCTGCACTGCCTCAGTAGTGACCCTCTAAATGTCTGCCACTCCCTCAATTCTGACCTCCTTACAATGAGGCATTACCTCAATACTGACCGGGAAGGTGGCACTGCCTCAACATTGGCTATCTGACAATAAAGTACTCACTCTGGACTGACCATTCAACAATGACATACTGCCTCAGAAGTGACCCACTTACAACAAGGCACACACTCAGTACTGACCCACTGATAATAATGCTCTCCCTCAGTACTGAACCTCTGAGAGTGCTGCACTACCACAGGACTGACTCAATTCTGAACACTTTACAATGAGACACCGGCCCAGTATTGACCCTTTGTTCATGAGGCACTGATTCAGTTCTGACCCTATTGCATTGACAGCGCAGCTCTTCTTCATTGTTGACCCTCTGGCAGTGCAGAATTCCTGCCTGACTGACCCTCCCACAGTGCAGCATACCTTTTGTACTGAGCCTCTGATAGTGCAGCTCCCCTCAGTACTATCTCTAACAGTGCAACATTCTCTTAGTATTGACTCTCTGACAGTATTTAGGGGAGTGCTGCACTGTTGGAGAGTCAGCACTGAGGAACAGCTGCATTGTCAGAAGGCAAACATTAATGGAGTGCTCGGGTCCATTTTAAAGGGGTTTTGCTCTGTCCCAAAATCAACTCGGGTGGCGCAGTAGCACGGTGGTTAGCACTGCTGCCTCATAGCGCTAGGGATCCTGGTTCGATTCCGCCCTTGGGCGACCGTCTCTGTGGATTTTGCACATTCTCCGTGTCAGTGCAGGTTTGTGTGTTTTCTGGGTGCTCCGGTTTCCTCCGACAGTCCAAAGATATGAAGGCTTGGTGGATTGGCTATGCTAAATTGCCCATAGTGCCCAGGGATGTTCGGATTAGACATGGGAAATGTAGGGGAATGGGTCTGGGAGAGATGTTCTGCAGAGGGGCGGTGTGGACTTGTTGGGCTGAATGGCCTGTTTCCACACTGGAAGGATCCTATGAATCAATATTAAGTGAATGCTGCACTGTCAGAGTGGCAATATTGAGGGAGTGCTCCAGGATCAGAGGGCCAAGAGGAAGGTAGTCACATTTCTGTCAAAGGGTCAGTCGTCAGGTTAGTGCGAAGGGAATACCGGTATGTCAGAGGGTTAACATATGTCAGTCATCAGTATTCCAGAGTGTTTTGTACTGAGGGAGTGCCTCATAGTCAGAGGGTCAGCTCTCTAACAGTGCTTATTTGCCATTCACTTAACGCTGACCCTCTGACAATGCAGCTTTCCCTCACTACTGACCTTCTGACAGCGCAGCATTTTGTCATCATTGACCGTCTGACAGTGGAGCATATGCTTCATATTGACCCTTCGATATTGTGGTACTCCCTCAGTGATGATAGTCTGACAATGGAGCATTCTCTCATTACTGACTCTTTGCTGTGCTGCTGTGTCTGAGCACTCACTCGCTGAAGTTGCAGTACTCCATTAATAGTTGACCTTCGACAGTGCACCACTTCCTTAATATTGACTCTCGATAGTGGAGCACTCCCTTAATATGGACGCTCTGATAGTGTAGCATTCTTTTAAAATTTGCCTGCTCACAGTGCAGCACTCCCCGAATATCAAACCTCTGAGGGTGAAATACTCCTTTAATATTGACCATCTGAGACTGCAGCATTCCCTCGGTGCGAACTCTCTGCCAGTACAGTACTCCCTTATTATTGGAGCACAAGCAGTGCAGCACTCCCTGAATATTGGCAATCGAGAATGCGGCATCCCCTTAACATTGACCTGTTCGCAGGACAGTACTCTCCTAATGTCAAACCTCTATCAGAGGGTCCGCCCTGAGGGAGTGCCCCATTGTCAGGAGGTCAATTCTGACTCAGTGCGACTTTGTCAGAGGGTTAATACTGAGGTAGTGACTCAGTTTAAGACGGTCAAAATGAAGGAAGGACCTCACAACACCGAGTCAGTACTGAGGTAGTGTAGCACTGTCAGAGGATCAGTTGAGGGAATGACTTATTGACAGTTTGTCAGTTCTGAGGCAGTGCCTCCATGTAATGGATTTAGAAATGAGGGAGGATAACATGATTAGAAGGTCAGTAGTAAGGTATTGCAGTCAGAGTGTCACGACTAAGGGAGTACATCATTGTCATAGGGTCTGTACTGAGGTTTTGAAGAACTGTCAGAGGCTCGGTACTGAGGGAGTGCTTCCTTGACAATGACTCCCTCTGCAGGGCTATCATGTCATTTCTGGAGAGTCAGTCTTGAAGGAGTCACCCATTGAGAGAGAATCAGTTCTGATGGAGGGCCGCATTATCAGAGGGTCAGTACTGAAGGAGTTGTAAGCGGGTCAATTCTGGAGCAGTGCCTCATTGTAATGGGGTCAGAATTGAGGGTGTGCCTCACGATTGAAGAGTCAGTACTGAGGTACTTCAGCTCCACCAGAAGGTCAATTCTGAGGCAGTACCTCACGACTGGAGGGTCAGCCCTGAAATACTGCTACATTGTCAGAGTGTCAGTTCTGAGGCAGTGTCTCTTTGTCAGAGTGTCTGTAGCTTTTATGCAAAGCCGTCACCCAGTCTACACTTCATTTCCCTAATGAGATGGTGTCAGTGGGTCGATTGTGAGGCAGTGCCTCAATGTAATGGGATCAGAATTCAGAGGATCACATTTAGAGGATCAAGACTGAGGACTGCAGCACTATCAGAGGGTAGGTACTGAGGGAGGGTCTTATCGTCAGCGGGTCACTACAGAGGCAGTGACTCTTTGTAAGGGGGTCAATCTGTTCTGTATTGAAGCACTGTCAGACGGTCAGAGCCGTGGAGTGCATTATAGTCAGAGAGTCAATACTGATTTAATGGTCAAAATTGGGGGAGTGCCACACGATCAGAGAGTCAGTACTAAGGTATTGTAGCAGTGTCAGAGGGTCAGAACTTTGGGAGTGCATTATTGTCAGAGTTGCATGCTGAACCAGTGCCTCATT
>NW_025980464.1:0-5677 GCF_021869965.1 Rhincodon typus | reverse complement strand
ACGTCAGCCTCTCTGCTCCTATGATGCTGCTTGGCCTGCTGTGTTCATCCAGCCCTGCACCTTGTTGTCTCGGATTCTCCAGCATCTGCAGTTCCTACTATCTCTGATTCAATGGAAGGAAGGCTGATTTTTGTGATGGACTGGGTTGCCTTCATAACTTTGTAATATCATGCTGTCTTGGGCAGAACAATTGCCATACCAAGCTGAGATGCATCTGAATGGGATGCCTTCTCTGGTGCATCTATAAAATTGGTAACAGACATTCTGGACATGCCGAATTTCCTCAGCCTTCTGAGGAAGTAGAGGTGTTGGTTTGCTTTCTTGACTGTAGTGTCGGACGGACCAGAACAAATTGGTGGTGATATTTATTCCTTGGAACTTGAGGGTCTCAACCACCTCTACCTCAGCATCATTGATACAGACAGGGGTGCTCTCTACTCTACATCCTGAAGTTTATGACCAGCTTCTTCATTTTGCTGACATTGAGGGCAAGATTGTTGTCTTTATACCATGCCACTAAGCTCTCTATCTCTTTCCTGTACTCTGTCATGTTGCTGTTTGAGATTTGACCCACTAAGGTGGTGTCATCAGCAAATTGTAAATGGTATCAGAGCTGAATTTGGCCACACAGTCGTGAGTGTATAAGGAGTATAGTATTAGGCTGATTACGCACCGGCATTTTGGATTATCATGGAAGAGGTGTTGTCGCCCATCCTTATTAATTGTGGTGTGAGGGTCAGGAAGTCAAGGATTCAGTTGCAGAGTAGGGACCGAAGTACTAGGTCTCGGAATTTTAGATGAGTTCATTTGGAATTATGGTGTTGAAGATGGAGCTAAAACCAATAAGTAGGAGTCTGACGTAGACATCGTTCTTATGTAAATGTGCCAGGGAGATGGTGTCTGCAGTGGACCTATTGCAATAGTAAGCGAATTGTAATGGATCAAGGCAATCTGGGAGGCTGGAGTTGAAGTGTACCATTACTAACCTCACGACGCACTTCACGACAATGGATATCAGAGCTACTAGGCAATAATCATTAAGGAACGCTGCCTGAACTTTCTTTGGTTCCAGGATGATAGTGGTCTTCTTGAAGGAGGTGGGAACCCCACATTGGAGTAAGGAGAGGTTAAAAATGTCTGTAATTATTCCTGCCAGCTGGTCTGTGCAGGATCTCAGTACACGGCCAGGAACTCCATCAGGGCTATCAGTTTCCATAGATTCACTCTCAAGAAGTCTGATCCGATGTCTGCAGTGGTGATTGTGGGTCCATGTGCACCCAAGGCTATCAGAGCAGTTGACATCATTTCACTGACCTTCTGTTCAAAATGAGCATGGAATGAATTGAGCTCATCGGGGCGGGATGCATTGTTGTCAGTGATTCTACTCGAATTTGCTTTGTAATCCATTATATTATGTAAGCCTTGCCACTGTCAACATGTGTTTGTGTGATTAGTCTGGAACTCTATGCAACTCTCTTGCCCCTTTTACATTCCTCTCTATCACGCCTGAAATATCTAAACCCTGGAATGTTGAGTTGCCGGTCTGTCCTTTTCTCAACCAAGTTTCTGTAATGGCTACTACATCATAGTCCATGTATCAATCCTGATTCTAAGATCATCTGCCTTACCCATTGTACTCCTCACATTAAAATAAATGCGCTTCATACTATGTTCATTAAGCAGGATCTGCCTCTTCTTCTGATCAGACTAACTTGACTTAGCCTCTACTTTCTCCTCAATCACTCCACACACTGACAATCCCAGCCACATTAGTTTAAACCCACCTGTGTGGTATGAGCAAGCCATCTTGCAGGGATATTGGTCAACCCATTTTTCTTGTAAAGGCCCCTTCTGATGAGGAAGAAATCCCAATGATCCAGATATCTGAAGCCATCCCACTTTCTCCAGCTCTTTAGCCATACATTCAAATGTATTATCTTCTTATTTATGGCCTCATTAGCCCATGGCACAGAGAGTACTCATGAGATTACAACCCTAGAGGCTTTTCACCTTTCCAACCAACTCTTTTTGCAGATTCCCTTTGCAGGACCTCACCTCTATTACTGCCTATGTTGTTAGTACAATTTTTTTATTCATTCACAGGAACAGGGCACCACTGGCTATGCCATCATTGACTGCACACTCCTAATTACCCAGAGGGCAGTTAAGAGTCAACCACATTTCCGTAGGTCTGTAGTCACATGTAGACTAGACCAGGTAAGGATGGCAGTTTCGTTCCTGAAAGTGTATCAGTGAATCAGATGAGTTTTTCAGCAATGGATTCATGGTGATCATTAGACTCTTAATTCCAATTTTTTATTTAATTCAATTTGCACTATCTACCATGGTCAAATTTGAACTTGTGTTCCCTGAATCTTACCTGGGTCTCTGGCTAGCGATAATATCAGGCCATCGCCTTCCCAACCATGACATCTAGCTACTCACCCTCCCCTTTCAGCATATCCTTCACCTTCTCAGAGAAAACCTTGATCCTGGCACCACGGAGTCAGCACTCCATCATGGGCCATGGGCCTGCGAACAAGCATGAATTCCTTTTGCTGCACTGCCACCACTGAAATAAAAGTCACCACTCTTCAGCACCATCTCGCCTCCATCAACACCTTCGCCACTATCAGTACGTGTTGGACCTCACCAATGCAGACGCTACCAATGCTGCCAGGTACTGAATTGGCCCACTCAACTCCACTGCTGCCATAAGTCCATTTCAGGTTCACCTCAACGATGCAGCCGCTGTTGATCCACTGGGTTTCGTATTGGGTTCAAACTCACCTCTGCCGCCACCTCCACCATGAATCTGCGCTGGAAGCAGACCCTGCTGGGAACCCAAACTCACCTGCGCAGCAGCAGCCATGAGTCAGTGCTAGGACCACTTCGACGATGCAGAAGCAACCAGGACCCCAAACTCACTTCCAACGCTGCCATCATGAGTCCATGCTGCTGAACTCTTCACCAAGAGGTAAGTAAAGCAAAATAGAAGAGAAAAACAAACGAGAATAGAGAAAATAAAGAAAAGAAACAAAAAGAAAAGTGTAACGAAGCAGACGAGCCCTGGGCTCAAAAGCCCTACTCCACCACCATTTTACAGGGGAGGCGATGGCCCAGTGGTATTGTCGCTGGACTGTTAATCCAGATAACCAGATAATGTTCTGTGGATCTGGGTTTGAATCCTGCCACGGCAGATGGTGAAATTTGAATTCAGTAAAAAAAGTCTGGAATTATGAGTTTAATGATGACCATGAATCCATTTTCAATTGTCAGGAAAAGCCCAACTTGTTTCATTAATGTCCTTTTAGGGAAGGAAACTGCCATCCTTACGTGGTCTGACCAACATTTAATTCCAGACCCACAGCGATATGGTTGGCTCTTAACTTCCCTCTGGGCAAATAGGGATGGGCAATAAACGCTGCCTAGCCAGCCATGCCCTCATCCCATGAATGAATAAAGGGGATAAAGGAGAAGTCACCATTAGTGTTTAGATAAAGCCTCGAATCTTTACTAAAAGATTGGGAATCAAAACATCTAGAGATGAAGAATGGTGAACAGTTTTGTATTTCTGCTCAATGTCCCCTTCCCCAGAATGCATAACCACAAGTAGAATCTAGGATCTGCCATGCCATCAGCTTACAGCCTAAGCTGCAATGGGAGATGAAATAAGGATTTTTTTTAGAAACTAGCTTTTAGTTGAATTTCTGATCTCTGGCCTGTCTCTCTTGTTGAAAATAAACATTCAAGTTAAAACTGTCCATTTTGTACCCGTGTCCACTGGATGTTCCAATGTTTCCATAACACCATAAGAAATAAGAGCAGAAATAGGCCATTTAGCCCATCAAGTCTTCTCCACCATTCAATGAAACCGTGCCTGATCTGATATTTGTCAACTCCAGTTTTCTGCCTATCCCAATAAATTTTGATTCCCCCACTAATTAAAATTTGTCTATCCCAGCCTTGAATACACTTAATGACCCAGCCTTGATACCCCGCTGCTGTAAATAATTCCACAGATTCACTATTCTCTGAGAGACTAAATTTCTCCTCATCTTTATCTTAAATGGGAGATCACTTATTCTGAGATAATGTCCTCTGATCCTAGGCTCTCTCCACAAGAAGAAACAACCTATCCACAACAAGCCTGTCAAGTCCCCTAAGAAACCTTCATGTTTCAAAAAGGTCATCTCTCATTGTCTAAACTCCATTGGGGACTGGTAGTAAGCTTCTACTACTTACATGCATCAGCTGAAGCCATCAATTTTGATTGAAACACGTCATCATCTCCAAAAGATTCATCATACAAGTAATTTGATAAGGTGTCATTGGCAGATGAATCTGTTTAAAAAGTCAGTTAAGTAGAAACATTATTTATTATTCAATATTTATTCAACTTTTAGTAGTTCTTTGAAACTTAGAATATCTCAGGTCAAATCTATTGTTCAAAGTTCAAGCCCTTTATTTCCTCAGAAAACACTTCAGTAGCACAGCAGCATGACGTTCACTAATCATCAGAAATCAATATGGGTCATTAAAATAAGTGGGATTGAAGTGGAAAACTCTGCTGTTTGCATTTACACCCAACTTAAAAATTAGTTGTGCCAATGATCTCAACTCTGGAACTCTGAAATGAGAGTTCGAGACCCAACCATTTAAGAATCATAGCATAGTTGCAATGCAAAGAAAAGCAGTTTGATCTGTATCTTTTCTTCTAGCTCTTTGCAAGAGCCATTCCAATATTTTTATTCCCCTGCCTTTTGCATATAATTTTTCTCTTTTGAAAACCATGATTGAATCTGTTTCCACCACACTCTTCAGCAGTGAATTTCAGATTCAACCATACAAAAAGATTTTTCTCATGTCACCACATTTTCTACCAAGACCTAGGGAGAAGAAACAATGATACAATTGCTAACGATACACAGAGCAAGAGGCAAATGGAGTGTTAATGGTAGCAGAAAAGAAACATGGATAAAGAGTAAACAATGTCCATCATCAAGAATGGCTCAGCAGCAGTACTACTGATCAAGCTGGTCAGGCCCTAAAAGACATAAATGCGAGACTGTGTCTGTGGCAGATGGTGAGGGAACCAGAAGAGGGAAAAATATACCTGAACTCATCCTTACCAATCTGCTAGCTGCGGATGCATCTGGCCATGACAGTATCAGTTATAGCAACCACGGCACAATCCTTGTGGAGACAAAGTCCGCCTTCATATTGAGAATAACCTGGATCGTGTTGTGTGGTACTATGACTGTGCTAAATGGGACAGACTTCGAACAGGTCTGCATTCATGAGGCGCTATGGGCCACCAGCAGCAGAACTGTACTCCAGCACAATCTGTAACTTCATGGATAGTAGGAACTGCAGATGCTGGAGAATCCGAGACAACAAGGTGCAGGGCTGGATGAACACAGCAGGCCAAGCAGCATCATAGGAGCAGAGAGGCTGACGTTTCGGGCCTAGACCCTTCATCAGAAAAGGGGGAGGGGAAGGGGGTTTTGAAATAAATAGGGAGAGAGTGGGAGGCGGATAGAAGAGGGATAGAGGAGAGGATAGGTGGAGAGGAAACAAACAGGTCGAAGAGGCGGGGATGGAGCCAGTAAAGGTGAGTGTAGGTAGGGAGTTAGGAAGGGGATAGGTCAGTCCAGGGAGGACGGACAGGTCAAGG
>NW_025980463.1:0-5677 GCF_021869965.1 Rhincodon typus | reverse complement strand
TGTGTGTGTGTGTGTGTGTGTGTGTGTGTACAGAACTGTACTCCCGCACAACCTCATGGCCCCGCATATCTCCCACTGAACCATTACCATCCAGCCAGGGGATCCACCCTGGTTCAATGAAGAGTGCAGGAGTGCATGCCAGGAGCTGCACCAGGCATACCTGAAGATGATGTATCAATCTGGTGAAGACAGTAAACAGGATTACTTGCATGCCAAACAGCGAAAGCAGCAAGTGATTGGCAGAGATGAGCGAACCCACAACCAATGGATCAGATCTGACCTCTGCAGTCCTGCCACATCCAGTCATGAATGGTGGTGGACATTTAAACAGCTCACTGGAGGTAGAGGCTCCACATGTATCCCCATCCTCAATGATGGAAGAGCCCAGCACATCAGTGCAAAAGATAAGGCTGAAGCATTTGCAGCAATCTTCAGCCAGAAGTACTGAGTGGATAATCTATCTCGGCCTTCGCCAGTGGTCCCCAGCATTCCGGGTACCAGTCTTCAGCCAATTCGATTCACTCCGCATGATATGAAGAAACGTTTGGAGACACTGGATACTGAAAATGCTACGGGCCCTAACAACATTCCGGCAATAGTACTGAAGACTTGTGCTCCAGAGCTTGCCGCTCCCCTAGCCAAGCTGTTCCAGTACAGTTAAGACACTGGTATCTACCCGACAACGTGGAAAATTGCCCAAGTATGTCCTGTACATAAAAAGCCGGACAAATCCAACCCGGCCAATTACCGCCCCATCAGTCTACTCTCGATCATCAGTGATGGAAGGTATCATCAACAATGCTATCAAGTAGCACCTGCTCAGAAATAACCTGCTCAGTGACACCCAGTTTGGGTTCCGTCAGGGCCACTCAGCTCCTGACCTCATTACAGCCTTGGTTCAAACATGGACAAAAGAGCTAAATTCCAGACGTGAAGTGAGAGTGACAGCCCTTGATATCAAGGCTGCATTCGACCGAGTGTGGCATCAAGGAGCTCTCACAAAACAGGAATCAGTGGGTATCAGGGAGAAAATGCTCTAGTGGTTGGAATTATACCTGACATATAGGAAGATGGTTGTAGTTGTGAGAGGTCAATCATCTCAGCTTCAGGACATCTCTGCAGGAGTTCCTCACGGTAGTGTCCTCGGCCCAACCATTTTCAGCTGCTTCATCAATGACCTTCCCTCTATCATAAGGTCAGAAGTGGGGATGAACGCCGATGATTGCACAATGTTCAGCACCATTCGTGACTCATCCGTTAGTGAAGCAGTCCATGTTTACATGCAACAAGATCTGGACAATATCCAGGCTTGGGTTGACAAGTGGCAAGTGACATTCATGCCACACAAATGCCAGGGCATGACCATCACCAATAAGAGACAATCTAACCACCATCCCTTGACATTCAATGGTGTTACCATCACTGAATCCCCTACCTATCAACATCCTGGGGGGTTACCATTGACCAGAAACTCAGCTGGACTCACCACATTAACACAGTGGCTACAAGAACAGGCCAGAAGCTAGGAATACTGCGGCGAGTAACTCACCTCCTCAGTCCTCAAAGCCTGTCCGCCATCTACAAGGCACAAGTCAGGAGTGTGATGGAATACTCTCCACTTGCCTGGAAGAGTGCAGCCCCAACAACACTTAGGAAGGTTGACACCATCCAGGACAAAGCAGCCCGTATGTTGGCACTACATCCACAAGTATTCACTCCCTTCACCACTGACGCTCAGTAGCAGCAGTGTGTACTATCTCCAAGATGCACTGCAGAAACTCACCAAACATCCTCAGACAGCACCTTTCAAACCCATCGCAACTTCCATCTAGAAGGACATGGGCATCAGACATATGGGAACACCACCACCTCCAAGTTCCTCTCCAAGTCACTCACCATCCTGACTTGGAAATATATTGCTGTTACTTCACTGTCGCTGGGTCAAAATCCTGGAATTCTCTCCCTAACAGCATTGTGGGTGAACCCACAGCAGGAGGACTCCAGTGGTTCAAGAAGGCAGCTCACCACCACCTTCTCAAGGGCAACTAGGGATGGGCAAGAAATGCTGGCCAGCCAGTGACTCCCTCATCCCACAAATGAATAGAGAAAAAAAATGGGTAGAGTCCAGCAACAGGAACGGTGCAATCACAATGTTTGGGGTTTCCTATTGGCCTCCCAACAGCCAGCCGGGGATAGAAGAACAGATATGTACGCAGATTTTCGCCAGATGCAAAAGTAACAGGTTTGTTGTTGTGGGTGATTTTAACTTCCCATATATTGACTGAGATTCACTTAGTGCTAGGGGCGCAGATGGGATAGAGTTTGTAAGGAGCATCCAGGAGGGCTTCTTGAAACAGTATGTAGATAGTCCAACTAGGAAAGCGGCTGTACTGGACCTAGTATTGGGGAATGAGCCTGGCCAGGCGGTCGACGTCTCAGTCGGTGAGCAGCTCACAATTCAGTAAGCTTTCAGGTACTGATAGATAAAGATAGGTGTAGTTGTCAGGTGAAGGTGCTAAATTGGGGGGAAGGCTAATTACAACAATATTATGCAGGAACTGAATAATGTAGATTGGAGGCAGACGTTTGAGGGTAGATCAACATATAGTATATGGGAGACTTTCAAGTGTAAGTTGCTGGGAACTCAGGACCGGCGCGTTCCTTTGAGGATGAAGGATAAGTATGGCAAGTTTAGGGAATCTTGGATAACAAGAGATATTGTGAGCCTAATCAAAAAGAAAAAGGAAGCATTTATCAAGGCTAGGAGGCTATGAACACGAAGCAAGGGTGGAATACAAGGAAAATCGAAAGAAACTTTAACAAGGAGTCAGGAGGGCTAAGGGGTCATGAAAAGTCATTGGCCAACAGGTTTAAGGAAAATCCCAAGGCTTTTCAATATATATAAAGAGCAAGAAGATAGCCAGGCAGAGGGTTGGCCCACTCAAGGACAGGGAAGGGAATTTATGTGTGGAGCCAGAGGAAATGGGCGAGGTATTAAATGAGTACTTTGCGTCAGTATTCACTATAGAGAAGGACTTGGTGGATGATGAGTCTGGAGAAGGGTGTGTGAGATCAAAGGGGAGGAGGTATTGGGGGTCTTGAAAAACATTAAAGGTAGACAAGTCCCCAGGGCCTGATGGGATATATGCCAGAATACTGACAGAGGCAAGGGAGGAAATTGCTGGGGCCTTGAGAGAAGTCTTTGTATCCTCACTGGCTACAGGGGAGGTCCCAGAGGATTGGCGAATAGCGAATGTTGTTTGTATGTTTAAGAAGGGTGGCAAGGATAATCCAGCTAATTACAGGCCAGTGAGCCTTACATCAGTGGTAGGGAAATTATTGGAGAGGATTCTTTGAGATAGGGTTTACTCCTACTTGGAAATAAGTGGGCATATTGGTGAGAGGCAACACGGTTTTGTGAAGGGGAGGTTGTGTCTCAACTTGGTTGAGTATTTTGAAGAAGTGATGAAGATGATCGATGAAGGTAGGGCAGTGGATGTTGTCTAAATGGACTTCAGTAAGGCCTTTGACAAGGTCCCTCATGGCAGCCTGATATCGAAGGTAAAGTTGCACAGGGTCAGAGGTGAGCTTGCAAGATGGATAAAAAACTGGCTCAGTCAGAGAAGACAGAGGGTAGCAGTGGAAGGGTGCGTTTCTGAATGGAGGGCTGTGACTAGTGACGTTCCTCAGCAATCAGTTTTGGGACCTTTGCTGTTTGTAACGTATATAAATGATTTGGAGGAAAATGTAACTGGTCTGATTAGTAAGTTTGCCGATGACTCAAAGACTGTTGGAATTGCGGTTAGCGATGAGGGCCGTTAAAGGATGCAGCAGGATATAGATCGGTTGGTGACTTGGACAGAGAGATGGCAATAGAGTTTAATTTGTAAAAATGTGAGGTAATACATTTTGGAAGGTCTAATTCAGATGGAAAATATACAGTAAATGGCAGAACCCTTAAGAGTACTGATAGTCAGAGGGATCAGGGTGTACAGGTACACAGGTCAACCATAATCATAACATAACCCTGTTACCCTGTATTTCCCACGGCTAATCCACCTAGCCACCACATCCCTGGACACAATGGAGCAATTTTACATGGCCAATTCACCTAACCTGCACATCTTTGAACTGTGAGGGGTCTGGAGCACCTGGGGGAGGCCCACACAGATATGGGGTCTGTGTAGGGTTTGCACACTCTCAGTGGCCCGGGGGTGGAGTCAAACCTGGATCCCTGGTGCTGTGAGGCAGCAGTGCGAACCACCTTGTATTTTCTTCTAAAGTTAGTACATGTACTAGAATGGTGTTACCTATAATTCAGAATTGTGGCACAACAATACACAAAGAGAGATATTAATCTGTTACTGGGATAATGTAAAGTACATTTTTGCTTATGTTAAATTTGTGCCATTATTGATTCAGCAAGAAACACATCAAAGGTCCTCTTTTGTTAAAAAATATATCATGGCTCCAGGAGGTAGTGTGAATTTGTTTCCCTTTTGTTTCATGCTAAAAGGTTAACAGATTTGAACAGTAATAGTGGATGTGAATCATCAGCTGTGGCTGGACCATTGTTAGGTTCTGCCTTCCTCTTACTTCCTCTTACAATGGAAGGATACTGGGTTCCACTTCTCCGTGACATCCTCCATCCTCTCTCCTCTCCCCCCTACCCCAGCTGGCTCCATTCTCTCCTGCCTCCTCCTCCTCCATCTTCTGTCCATCCCCGCTGCCTCCACTCTCTCTCCTCCTCTCTTGCTTCCACCTTGTCACTTCCCCCTCTGGTCCTCTCCCCACTCTCTCCCCCACTACCTCCCCCTTCCCACGCTCTGTCTCCCCTGCCTGCTCCAACTTTGAGAAGATGGTAGTGAATTGCCTGTCATTGTTGTGCTAAGAGTACACCCAAAATGCTATTAGGGAGGAAACTCCAGGATTTTGACCCAGCCACACTGAAGGGATAGACAAAAAATTCCAAGTCAAGATGATGTGTGGTTGGGTGGCCAGCCCCCCTCCTGTGCTTCACATTCTTTTCCAAGAAAAATGTAGAGGAGCTCATCAATTCCTTGGTCATGAGGACTGAAACTCCGATCAACTGCCTCCATAGCTTTTCTCCACTTCCCTTACAGACAAAGCTGAATCTTTCTGCTCATAGTCCTAAACATATGAGGTGCTGCATTTTGGAAAGGCGAATCAGGGCAGGACTTATACCTTTAATGGTAAGCTTCTGCGGAGTGTTGCTGAACAGAGAGACCTTGGAGTGCAGGTTCATAGTTCCTTGAAATTGGAGTCACAAGTAGGTAGGGTAATGAGGAAGGTGTTTGGTATGCTTGCCTTTATTGGTTAGTGCGTTGAATATAGGAGTTGGGAGGTCAATTTGCAGCAGTACAGAACATTGGTTATGCCACTTTTGGAATATTTCATGCCGTTATGGTCTCCTTGCTGTAGAACATAGAACAGTACAGCACAGTACAGGCCCTTCGGCCCACAATGTTGTGCCGAGCTTTTACTCTAATCCTAAGGTCTATCTAACTTCCACCCCTACCTTATAGGAAGGATGTTGTGAAACTAAAAGAGTTCAGAAAAAATGTTGCCAGGATTGGAGGGTTTGAGCTATAGGGAGAGTCTGAATAGGCTGGGGCTATTTTCCCTGGAGCGTTGGAGGCTGAAGGATGACCTTATA
>NW_025980462.1:0-5677 GCF_021869965.1 Rhincodon typus | reverse complement strand
TATTTCCATTTGTACAAACCTTTGGTTCCAGTTTATCTGCAGCTTCTTCTCCCACTGCTGGAACCAGCAGCTGGCTAAACATTGCCTACAATGAGCAGTGTGCAATGGACAGAGTTAATTAATGATCTCATTGTGAAGGAGCCGCTTGAGAGCAGCGGCCATAATGAGATTTGATTTTACACTCAGTTTGAGGGAGAGAGGAGTGCGTCTAATCATGAGAGTATGAAAGAAAAGCTGACTGAAGTGAATTAGTAAAGTTGAAGGATGCTTCTGTAGAAAGTGGCAGACATTTAAGGAACCTTTTCAGAATAAACAGAATAGATAGATTAAAACTGGAATGATTGTAACAAAGTCAGCCAGGGGGACCTCATAGAATATGAGTTCCTTGATTGGGCTGTTAATCTGGTCCAATCAGGGAGCCCTGACTGATAGATGTAAACAGGAGTCTTGGAGGCTCTCCTCACTCTGAGAGCTGGCTCTGAGGACGATGGATCAGTGTCGAGAACCCTGCTCATGTAAAGGTGACTTAGTGACGGGATATAGGCCTCTGTGGAATTATTTTAGTGGCGATGGACAGTAAAGCACGTCCTGAAGAAATTCACTCACAGTGGTCACCTTTGAGTTGGAATAAGCATTTCTAGCATCATGCCGTTACTTGGGAAGCTTGACTTGTTTGATCCTGCTGTTGAAGGCTGAGCGCAGTGTGTGGAAAGAATGTGATACTTTTTCCACGTGTATGCTATTGGGGCAGATGAAAAGCAACGATTAATTTGTCTGACAGCTTGTGGACCTGCAGCTTTTTTGGTTATTAGGAGCCCATTATCTCTGAGGCACCAGATACTAAAAGCTTTGAAGAGTTCATGGATTTAGTTGATGATTAGTAAGAGCTTAAGTCTCCTCTGATTCTAAGACGCTATCAGTTTTACTCGGCAATTCGAGAAACAGGAATCTGCATGAGGATTTTTGACTAAGCTGAGATGACTGGCAGAGTCATGTGACTTTGGTTGAACCCTTAATGAGATGTTGAGAGACTGTTTGGTATGTGGGATTAATGATGTATGCATGCAAAAGGGCTTACTAGCTAAAGCCCAACTGCATATCAAGCAGGCACTACAACAGGCTTTATCATTGGAAAATACAGCAAGTGGAGCATATGAATTGCAGGGTATTCCAATGGAAGTGGACACTCTCACCAGTCTGATTGAGCTTGGGTGTCACCACTTGATTGAAGGCAGTTGCAAAGCCTCACTCAGGATTTATCTGGAACATAGGGACTCTAGGTCAGCCCACAGCAAAACCTCAAAACAAAGCCAAGACTCAGCTAAACAATTAAAATTTTCTTCATTGCAGTTGCTGCCTGTCTGTGGACTCGAGACAGCAAAAGGGCCTCGTTAGACCTAACTTCAACAACTGTATCCAGGAAAGTGCACACCCTAGAAAGTCCACCGACATCTGGTTTAGAACAGTTAAATTACTTAGAAACATTCAAATCAGAACCAATCAAAATAAACATGGTGAAACGGTCGCCCGGTTTTAATGGATTGATAACCAGCGCAGCTGTATCAGTGGTTGTAGAACGAGTCTTTAACAAAACTTGGTCAGAGCTACAATACTTAGGTTTGTGCAAGACCTTGGCCAGACTGAGAACCTATACTGGGGAACCTTTACAACTGAGGGTATGACTTTGGTTCTGGTCTCTCATAAGCTGCTGGTTCAGTTCCCAATGACTATAGTAAAAGGCTCAGGCCCAAGCTTGCTGGGATGAAATTGTTGAGGAAAGATTCATCTTGATTGGCTCAAAATGTTTTGATCAGAAAATAACTGTCTGAGTGAAGTCCTAACTAAATATCTGGAAGTTTTTCAGGAAAGTCGAGGGACTATCAGAGGAGCCAAGACCATCTTGCATGTTGATCAGGAAGCAATTCCACGATTCTGCAAGGCTCTCCCAGTGCCATTGCCCTATGGGCAAAAGTAGGGGCAGAATTTAGGAGGCTGGAAAGCGAAGGAATCATCAAACCCGTACATTTTGTGGAATGGCCCTAGCACAGGTCTTACCGATTGTGAAACCCAATGGGTCGGTTTGTCTTTGTGGGGATTTCAAACAAATGGTAAACTGCTTTTCACGGCTGGATAAATACCCAGTCACTAGCATAGAGGATTTACAGACAAAACTGGCAGGGGGACTGTTCTTCACGAAGCTGGACATGAGCCATGTGAACCTGAAATTGTAGATGGAGGATTCCCAGAAGTATGTGACAGTAATACCCCATAAGGATTTGTACCAATATATGCGACTGCCATTTGGGATATCATCAGCCCATGCAATTTTTCAGTGGATGATGGGTAAGATTTTATAAGGAACCCCAGGTCGTCATTTATCTAGATGATGTGCCAATAACAGGGAAGAGTCAATAAGGAACACTTAGAACTTGGGCATAGTCCTTTGACGTTTTGCCAGGTGGGCATATGCCTTAGAAGGGAAAAATGTGTGCTCCAGGCCCCCCCAAGTGATGTCCTTGGGCTACAGAGTTGACAGCTTTCAGCCATTGGAAGATAAAGTGAGGGCGAACAAAGGTGCCCTGGCTCACCCATCTGTACTGGAGCTTGGGTCTTTCCTTGGGCTGGTGAATTATTATGTAAAGTTCATACATAACCTGGCCTCCATCCTGGCACCATAGCATCCACTCTTTAAAAGGGTCAGCCTTGGAAACGGTCACATAGGCAAGCCACAGCTTTCAGGGAAGTGAAGAAACAGCTGTCACCCTCTAAGGTGTTGGCACAGTATGGTCCCAAGTGAAATCTGATATTGACATATAATGCCTCCTTGCATAGCATTGGGGTACTGTGAGCTGATCGGTGGTGCAATGGAGAGGAATATCCGATAGCGTATGCATCCAGGACTTTGGCTAATGCAGAGTGTAAATACACCCAGAGACAGAAGGAAGGTTTGGGTCAGATTTGGACTCAGGAATTTCCACCAACACCTTTACGGACATAAATATGTAATAATAATGGACTGCAAACCCTTGCGGTGCCACCCATAGTTTCAGGCTGAATTCAGAGGTGGGCTCTAATACTAATTGCGTATAATTACAAGATGGAACACCATCTGGGAGGCCAAGTAGCAAATGCGGGATGCATTGAGATGCCTCCTGCTGGCAGATACACCATTGGTGGTACTGCCACTGGAATATTCTGTAATAGTTTTACATTTTCTGAACACACGTCCAGTCACAGCTGACAATATCAGACTTTGGATGCAGAAAGATCTTTTCCTGGCAAAATTGAAACAGCTGGTGGTGATGGGAGAAACCAAAGGGCCATCACAATCAGAATTAAAATCTTTTTGGACCTGGAGAGACCAGATCGCTGTAGAGAATGGCATATTATTATTGGAGGCAAGAGTGATTGTCCTGAGCAAAGGTCGCTGTCAGATACTGGCTGAACTCCACCAGGGTCATCCAGAGGTTTCCAAAATTAAGGTGTTGGCGAAAAGATACGGCTGGTGGCCAAGACTGGATGCAGACATGGCCGTGCTAGTAGGATAGAGACCAAAGTGCTAACAAGGGCAAAAATTACCACCAGCAGCTACTCCACATTTGTGGGAATGGCCACGTATACCCTTGACTCGGTTACATGTCTCTACACAGTGCTTTCATGGGCTCAATGTCCTTAGTCATTGCAGATGACCACTCAAATCAGCTGGACGTGCATAGAGTTCATTCGTCAAACACAGGGATGGCGATAGAAAGACTGCTCGAGTCTTTTGTAATACACAGATTCCTGGAAACCAAGGCACCTTTGATCACCCTGATTTTATCTTCCCATGGCTGTAACCTGTCAGCTCTCAAGACCAAGTACATTATAGACAATTGGCCATTGTCCAACAGCAGAGAGAGTTGTTTTTCAGACTAGAGGCTTGTGACCAGCAGTGTTCCACAGGATTGGTGCTGGGTCTGCATTTGTTTGTCATTTATATAAATGATATAGATATGAATATAGAAGGCACATTTAGTAAGTTTGCCGATGACACCAAAATTGGTGGTATAAGTGGACAGGGAGGCAGGTTTTTAAGATTACAAAGAGATCTTGATCTATAGGGTCAATAGGCTGAAAAGTGGCACATGGAGTTTAATTTGGATAAAAGTGAGGTGTTGAATTGAGTAGTTTCTTTGAAGTTTACATCACATATAGATTGGGCAGTTAAGGCAATTAGCAAACTTGCCTTCAATGCTCAGACCTTTGAGTACAGGAGTTGGATTGTTACGTTGAGGTTGTACAGGACATTGGTGAGGTCTCTTCTGGAATACTGTGTGCAGTTTTGATGCCCTGCTATATTATTATGAAACTGGAGAGGGTTCAGAAGGGAATTACCAGGATGTTGCCAGGGCTGAAGGGTTTGAGTTATAAGGAGATGGTGTGTAGGCTGGGACATTTTCCCTGGAGCATAGGAGGTTGAGGGGTGACCTTATAGAGGTTTTCAAAATTGTGAGTGGCATCAATAAGGTAAATAGCAGGTATCTTTTCTCTAAGGTGGGGGATTTAAAGGCAGGCTTAAAGAAACAGCCTACAGCTTCACTAGATACTAAACTGTCCCTGTTCCAAAGAACAATTTCAGAAAATTACAGCACAGGAACAGGCCCTTTGGCCCTCCAAGCCTGCGCCGATCCAGATCCTCTATTTAAACCTGTCGCCTATTTTCCAAGGATCTGTATCCCTCTGCTCCCTGCCCATTCATGTATCTGTCTAAATACATCTTAAATGACGCTATCGTGCCCGCCTCTACCACCTCCGCTGGCAACGCGTTCCAGGCACCCACGACCCTCTGCGTAAAGAACTTTCCACGCATATCTCCCTTAAACTTTTCCCCTCTCACCTTGAAATCGTGACCCCTAGTAATTGAGTCCCCCACTCTGGGGAAAAAGCTTCTTGCTATCCACCCTGTCTATACCTCTCATGATTTTGTAGACCTCAATCAGGTCCCCCCTCAACCTCCGTCTTTCTAATGTAAATAATCTTAATCTACTCAACATCTCTTCATAGCTAGGGCCCTCCATACCAGGCAATATCCTGGTGAACCGCCTCTGCACCCTCTCCAAAGCATCCACATCCTTTTGGTAATGTGGTGACCAGAACTGTACGCAGTATTCCAAATGGGGTCGACCCAAAGTCCTATACAACTGTAACATGACCTGCCAACTCTTGTACTCAATGCCCCGTCAAATGAATGAAAGCATGCCATATGCCTTCTTGACCACTCTATCCACCTGCATTGCCACATTCAGGGTACAATGGACCTGAACACCCAGATCACTCTGTGCATCAATTTTCCCCAGGGCTTTTCCATTTACCGTACAGTTCGCTTTTGAATTGGATCTTCCAAAATGCTTCACCTCGCATTTGCCTGGATTGAACTCCATCTGCCATTTGTCCGCCCAACTCTCCAATCTATCTATGCTGCATTCTCCGACAGTCCCCGTCACTGTCTGCTACTCCACCAATCTTAGTGTCATCTGCAAACTTGCTAACTTCATTATTGATTATGGGACCATCCCTCGTGCAATTACAAAATAGCTCCAGAAGAGTTGCTAATGGAGAGAAGGCTCTGCCAGGTTTAATCTGATCTTTCCGGATCTGCGGGGGAGAGTAAAATGCCATTGGGGATGCCAAGGCCTAA
>NW_025980461.1:0-5678 GCF_021869965.1 Rhincodon typus | reverse complement strand
CATCTGCAATCCGACCCCACCACCAAAGACATCTTTCCCTCCCCACCCTTATCTGCTTTCCGGAGGGACAACTCTCTCCGTGACTCCCTTGTCCGCTCCACACTCCCCTCCAGCTCCACCACACCCGGCACTTTTCCCTGCAACCGCAGGAAGTGCTACACCTGCCCCCATACCTCCTCCCTCACCCCCATCCCAGGCCCCAAGAAGACTTTCCACATCAAGCAGATGTTCACCTGCACATCTGCCAATGTGGTATACTGCATCCGCTGTACCCGGTGTGGCTTCCTCTACATCGGGGAAACCAAGCGGAGACTCGGGGACCGCTTTGCAGAACACCTACGCTCGGTTCGCAACAAACAACTGCACCTCCCAGTCGCGAACCATTTCAACTCCCCCTCCCATTCCTCAGATGACATGTCCATCCTGGGCCTCCTGCAGTGCCACAACGATGCCACCCGAAGGTTGCAGGAACAGCAACTCATATTCCGCTTGGGAACCCTGCAGCCCAATGGTATCAATGTGGATTTCACAAGCTTCAAAATCTCCCCTCCCCCTACCGCATCCCAAAACCAGTCCAGCTCGTCCCTGCCTCCCTAACCTGTTCTTCCTCCCACCTATCCCCTCCTCCCACCTCAAGCCGCACCTCCATCTCCTACCGACCAACCTCATCCCGCCCCCTTGACCTGTCCGTCCTCCCTGGACTGACCTATCCCCTTCCTAACTCCCTACCTACACTCACCTTTACTGGCTCCATCCCCGCCTCTTCGACCTGTTTGTTTCCTCTCCACCTATCCTCTCCTCTATCCCTCTTCTATCCGCCTCCCACTCTCTCCCTATTTATTTCAGAACCCCCTTCCCCTCCCCCTTTTCTGATGAAGGGTCTAGGCCCGAAACGTCAGCCTTTCTGCTCCTATGATGCTGCTTGGCCTGCTGTGTTCATCCAGCCCTGCACCTTGTTATATTGATGACAGTTCTTTTTATTAAATAATGAAGTCATCAATTGACATATAAGGACTTTATTAAATAATAGAATCCCTACTGTGTAGAGAAAGGCATTTGATTCTGCACTGACCCTCTGAAGAACATCCCAGCTGGCCCCCTACCACCCTCCACATAACTCTGCATTTCCCATGCTAATCCACCCAGCCCCACACTACAGGGCAATTCAGCATGGCAAATCCACCTAACCTGCTCATTTTTGGACTATGGGAGTTCAGCTGAGCACCCAGAGGAATCCCATGCAGACAGTTGACTGAGGCTGGACTGTCTACCGGTCTCTCTGATGCTGTGAGGCTAACCATTGTGCCACCCTGATCCACTGTGCAACCAATCTCAGCTTCAAACCTGGAGTCTGTCCATGGTAAATCATGTGTGACTTAGCATGGAAGGTACAGGGGAAATGGCGGTGAATGGGAGAATTAATTGCCATGAGTTGGCACTAAATTAGCTTAGAGCCATTGAAGGGTGAATGAAGGAACATGGTTTGGCATGGAAGGTATGAGGGGTCATCAGGGCTTGGAGCGGCATTTGTTGAAATGGAGGGTATGTGGGTCCATGATGGGTTTGGTAGAGGTACATACGTGGCATGGAGGAGAGAAAGGGCAGTGTAGAACTGAGTAGTGAACATACATTGGCAGGAGGGTATGAGGAGCTGTGGAGAATGATTAGAGAGGTATGGATTAGTAGGATGGGTCTTGGGTTGTTAAGTAAAGGCCCATGACGTGACATGGGGAATGTTTGAGGGGAGTGTGAGACAAGGGAGAGGGATTGTTTTATGTTTTATTGGATTTTCATAGCTTCAGAAAAGTGTCCAAGCTCCCAGACAGGCATATCATCCAGCCATCCGCATATAGCAACCTCTGAAAACATTCTGGGGCCGGTGGCCATTTCATTTTCACTCATTACAGTCGCTAACCTCTGGGGTACTTTTAGCCCCACCTAACTTGCAGAAATGAAATTTGCCTCAACTCCGTGCTCCGGAACCAGGAGTAAAAATTCAATTTCATCATTTTATTCACCAATTAATAATATATTGAAAGTAAGTTCAGAATTAATGACCATTTGTTACCTGTCCTTCTGAATAATTCCCTTTGTAAAGGTAGTGCTTTAGCTTTATTTGACATACTTGCATCAGTAAAGATGAGCAGTTTTCACCGGTATTTCCTCAAAATCTTTACATGCATCAAACATCAAGTCTTCTTGAACAATAATGCTGCCACAAGGAAATTGCATTCCTGTAGTGTATTAAAGCAATAACATTGCTGAGTAGATTAATGAATTGGTCCCATTTGCAGTTTACATTTTGCTTAAGGGAAAATTCACTGGACCAAGACATAATCCAAAAGAGAATTAAGATGCAGAAATAATACTAAATGTTAGTGCACAAACAGGTTCTTAAAACTCATGATATCTGACATGTGCTGTTAGACTTTTCAGAATACTGCAATAGCAAATAACATCTTCAACCATGCTCTGAATGAAAGGTACATGTTCATGTAGAGCCACCGCTGCAACATGGATGAGCATAATTGGTCCAGGCTGCTTTTCTGTGATTGTTCTGCCATTCTAATCTCAATGTACTTTGTTCTGAAGTGCTTCAACAATTTGGTAAAAGATGAAGAAAAAGATTTATCATGTATGAAATACCTTACACATTTGAAAGTTATAACTACAATACAGTTTATAGTCTGCAGTAACTCTTCTGCACCAAAATATTTTTCAGTTGTACTTTGATAAATTGTTCCGTAACCTAGAGGCGTGGAAAAGTAAAGATTCTCCATTTGGACACCGTCGGCAACAAACTGGATCAGGCTTATTCGTGGACATAGGGATCATTATGTGTGATAATCCCACAGCTGATAGAAGTGGCACATGTGTCAATAAACTTTATGGCATGCAGCCTGCTGCTAAACATGCTGCTGAGTGGCAGCACATTCTGCAAGTGTGTACTCCCTCAAGAGCAGGTAGCAAAAATTAAAGCGAGCCAGTGTTCCTTAAAGCTAGCTTGCACCTCTTAAAGACTTTGAAGCAGATCTGGATGCATCAATGGAGTGAGCAACAGAGTTAACATTTCATGTGACTGAATGGTAATTAGAACTAGGATCAAACTGGTCATGGACCTGCAACACTGAGCAGGCTTTTCACCCCAATGTGTGAGCGGGTATAGCAGTAACTGGCATGTGAATCTGCACCACTGGCCAATGTTCCAGTTGCTGGCACTATCCTAACTCCAGGCAATTTTCTCAAAAGTGGTATTCGGGGAGCAAAGTTTACCTATCGTAGGTCGCCAATTAAGATGCAGAAAAAGCTAATGAAGGCACTGCCATCATGGAGCGACTGAGGACTCAGGCTGTCAAACTTACATCGGTTACCAAACTTCCTGGAAGGTCCAGTTCACGGGGACAGCCTACTGTGTTGAATTGCTTGAAGAAAGCAACTGATCCATCATTCAAAATGTGAAGAGATCGGTCTCTGAGGGAAACGTGCTCACACTTTCGAAATCTGAATATGAAACAAGAAAAATACAATAAAAGATCAGCATAAATGATGCCAACTGAGGGCTCCAAAAACCTCATTATGGACATTTTCACACTTGTTTGACAATGGGACAATAGAAAGCTATAAATAAGTATTTTTTTTAAATAATGTTAACGAAGTTAATGTGCAGAGAAGGACTGAAGCAAAAATGGAACTCACTGAAGAAATTCAGCAGGTCTGGCAACATCTGTGGAGAGAAAGCACCACTCCATTCTAATTGAAAGAACTAATGTAAGCTCCTCCAACACCATAGGACCCGCTACTTCCACTAACTCTGCAGTAGAAAATAAAATTCAAAAGCATCTCATCTAAACACTGCACAGTTATTCCTTTAAATTACATTCAAGACACATCCCTTTTGCAGTTCTGCATATTCAAGACAGGTCCCTTAACAGCCTGTGAAGTTCAAAGTGGCAGGTTAGTACCAAATCAGCATTAGGGTGCTTACTGACATTAAGATCCATTTGATTTGCATGCTTCTGGTGCATGCATTTCCTAACTTGATAACTGGTCTCTGTGGGGAGGTATAGCGCGGTAATATAATTGGGCTAACAATCAAGGGGCCTTGTCTAATGTACTAGGAGCATGGGTTCAAATCCCAATGTGTCAAATGGCAAAATTTAAATTCATTTCATAAATCTAATGTTGAAAGCTAGTCTCAATAACGCTGACCATGAAACCATTGTTAGAAAAAAATCACCTGTTCGCTAAAGCCATTTAGGGAGGGAATTCTGCCATTCTCACCCTGTCTGTACTAGATCAGATTCAAGACATACAGCAATGAGGTTGACTCTTTCCTGCCCTATGAAACAGACTAGCACCTGGCACTAGCCACCAGCTAAGGGACTAACATTAGCGATAGGCAACAAATGCTGGCTCACCAGCAACACCGACACCCAAGAAACAATAAAAGGGAAATCAGACTGGGAAATGTCAGAAGTCATCAGAAGCAGACCCACACCCTGTTGTTTTGGCCTCAGGCTCCTGAAGCACTGAAATCAGTGGCACTAAGGAGACAGATCTTGCAGCCCCTATTTTGCAGTTGTGTTTGATATTCCTTTGTGGAACCAGCAGGAGCATGGGTGATTCTTCTAGGCTGATGAGAAAGCCTAGACTGGCATGCTTTGGGCCATGCTCTTCCCCCACCATACCTTGTTGTCATCAGAGAGTCTGCTCCTGCCCACTCCTGCCTATCAGGTAGTTGAATCTTCCTCCCAATTTGGGATTTTACACTCATTTGGCACCTATCACTCCCACCATTTCTAGTTAAAATCATGTTGAAAGTTTGTAAGCCAGAGGAAGTCTAAGTGAAGCATGGATTTCCATAGTTTTAATGTTCTAGGAAGGAATGAGTTAAGTGTAGGAAATGGATCAATAAGTCCCAATTTTAATAGAATGAGAATGCAGGGGAGGAGGTAAAGTAATCATTACAGTCTGTTTAGAACTTAGCAAGATAAAGAAAGGAAAGACCAAAGAGCAGTCCGAATAAAGGTATGAACAAAATAAAAAATAAGAGACATTATGATAGAGAAGTGTTTGCTTGCAAGCTGTCTCTTTTAATTTTACTTCAAAAAATTTGGCATTATAAATCTACTCAAGCCCAGCTTTTCCAGATAGTAAATACTAGACAATAACAAATGATAAATGGATGCCTTAGGAGCAGTGAAGGATAATCAGCAACTGAAGGATTCAACTGAGTGTAGATAATTCAAAATACGTCAGCAGCTTAAAAGGTTGTACTTAACAACCAGATTTAGAAACATGAAGAATAGTATTTTATATTTTATTTTTGTTCAGTCATTTAGCATTATTGAGAATTCAATTGTACTTCCCTGTATGACTCAGTGTGTAGCTACACTATATATCTTGCAAGGCTTAAGAGTGAATTCTCAATCTGCGCTAAAATAAGTCATTTCAGCCAATAGTGTATGGAGTGTTACCACTGGCCAGAGTATTACTTGATTAGGAGGGGAGAATTAAGTCAAGCTTCCTATTTCGGGTTGCTATTTATTGATTCCTGCGGGATAAGGTGAAGAAAAGATTCACCTTAAGCTTTGCACAATTCAAAGACTTGTCAACATTTACTATCTGGAATCAAGCATTAAGAAAGGTCAAGGTGTGGAGCTGGATGAACACAGCAG
>NW_025980460.1:0-5678 GCF_021869965.1 Rhincodon typus | reverse complement strand
ATGCTGCCTATCACTAATAAGCCCATTTTCTTCCAAATGTAAATAGATCCTATCCCTCAGTATCTTCCCCGCCACTGACGTCAGGCTCACCGGTATTTAATTACCTGGATTATCCTTGCTACCCTTTTAAACAAGGGGACAACAATAGCAATTTTCCAGTCCTCCAGGACCTCACCCATGCTCAAGGATGCTGCAAAGATATCTGTTAAGGCCCCAGCTATTTCCTCTCTCACTTCCCTCAGTAACCTGGGATAGATCTCATCCGGACCTGGGGACTTGTCCACCCTAATGCCTTTTAGAATACCCAACATTTCCCCCCTCCTTATGCCGACTTGACCTAGAGTAATCAAACATCTATCCCTAACCTCAATATCCGTCATGTCCCTCTCCTTCGTGAATACTGACGCAAAGTACTCATTAAGAATCTCACTCATTTTCTCTGACTCCTCGCATAACTTCCCTCCTTTGTCCATGAGTGGGACAAGTATCCCCACTTGCCCGGATGGCTGCAGTTCCAGCAACACTCAGGAAACTTGATACCATCCAGGTCAAAGCAGCCTGCTTGATTGGCACCACGTGTTCAAGAATCCACTCCCTCCACCACTGACACTCAGTAACAGCAGTGTCTACTGTCTATAAAATGCACTGCAGAAATTCACTGGAGATCCTCAGAAAGCACGTTCCAAACCCATGACATTTTCAAACAGAAGGACAGGGCAGCAGATACGTGGGAACACCACTACCTTCAATTTCCCCTTCAAGCTACTCACCATCCTGACTTGGAAATATATCACCATTCTTTCACTGTCCCTGGCTCAAAATCCTGGAATTCTCTCCCTAAGGACATTGTGGGTCAAACTGCAGCAGGTGGACTGCAGCGTTTCAAAAACACAGCTCACCACCAGCTTCTCAAGGATAATTAGGGATGGGCAATAAATGCTGGCCAGCCAGTGATGCTCAGGTGTCAAGAGTGAATATTAAAAACAAATTACTTAATGGCTGGTGTAATGCCCTGATTTCTGACCTCTGGCAGGTGAGCTTTGCAATTGCTGTCAAACACTGAAGACATTTTCTTCATTTCCTCAAAGTAAATTTTTATTTTCACAGTGAAGTTGTAAATTTATAGTTGCAAATTTCCCATGTGTTATACGCCCTGCTGGACTTTGCTTTTACAACGAAAAGAATGATTGATTGTGCTGGGGTGTAGCTGGCAACCAGTGCATCAATGTACTTCCTGGCACTGCAAGTTAACATATACCTTTTGAGTCTAAGAGTGAAGGAAAGGAAAAAAGAGAAAATGGAAGGACCTGCATGCATTTAACTCTTTGTAATGTAAGTCTACAAAAGTAGACTTCACAGCCAATGGTATTAATTGAGGGCAATAAACTAAAACTATGCCTAACCAATGTTATCTGCAAAAGAATCTGACCACAGCAATGGTGCCTTTGACAAGAGAGATGCTTCAAAGTTTGAAAGAAGTAGTTCCTCCTTATTAGAGTTTCACCTTTTAAAACATTCTTTTTGTTGTAATAGCTACATAACAGCAGATCTCAACAGGGAGTTTATGGCTCCAGATGTATGTTTATCATCTTTATTACAATACTTGTTAGCTTTATACTAATAGAATGCATGGAGACATCTCACAACTTCTCATGTGAAATCTTAAAGGGTGAGAGTATCATATGTTAAACATCCTTTGTTTATTATTGTAATTTATCAAATTTGTTGATAACTACATCTGCAGAACCAAATCGGTTGGACAAGATAATTTACTGAATAATAAATGTCCATTATAATTGTGGAAACAGGCACAATGGACAAGTTTTACTTTTCAATCTTCAGACTTCCTTCAGTTGAAACAGTATAGTAATCTATACTTTAGTGTCTTTTATGGTTCTATGAAGTTTCCTTTTCTGACATAACTTAGGGTTTCTCACAGAGTGCTTTCTTCTGACATGCTCAAGCTGTCAGTTTTACTTTGTTTTACATATATATTGACTTTTGAATTAGTATGAAGAGGTGGGTGTTTAGCTTATACACTGAACTTGATAGTTATTGTTGATGTTGATTTGCCAGGTCAGGACAAGAAGAAATATTCCAAGTCTATCTCAGCTGGAACAGGAATTGAACCTGTGCTGTTGATATTATTTTAAACTATAAGCTAGCCATTCAGTGCCATGAGCTAGTTCACCAATAAACAATGCTACATTATCTTGGACTATTAAAACACAGACGATGCTGTGGAATTCCAAAGAAAATGTGAGCACGTTGTCTGGAATCTGTCACCTTGGCACTTTGATGTCTATTAACCACCCATTCAGTAGAAAGAATAACAAAAATAACAAGTATCCTTTTAACACAGGTACAAAATAGGCCCTGTTTTAATACGTAACATCTTTTAACAAAAGTAAATAACGTGTATCACAAGAACAAAGACATCTGGAGTGTTCAGTGAAGAATTTAATATGTTTACAAAAAAACTCTTGAGGCATATATGCTCTCCTTTTTCTCTGCAAAGATAACTTTTTCTGAAAAAAGTGCTGCGGCGTAGAAATGATACGGATGTGTTTTCCTTCCATCATGAGCTGAAGATTGTAATTTCCTCTTTTATTTTTCAGAATTACGGATCAATAATGATGCCACAAGTTGCCTGTCGGTCAGAACAAAGCTGCACAATGAAAGGTGCCAGGTATGTGCCATTCATGCACCTTAACCAACTGTTTCCATCAGCTTGTCTGAACTTTAAGTGGAGTGGAATATGGATTTATCTTCCACACAAAACTATTGTATGCAAATTATATTACATTACTTGGTGTTGTGCATATACATTTTGTTCTGTATCTTCAGTACTTTTAAACAACAAATTAAATGCGTTTAACAAGGCCAAACAGAAATTTCCTATAATTGTGGTGGTAGTGTCTCCACATGATTCATCCTTACCGTTGACCGAATGTTATATTCTTACGTGAATCCAAGGGTTAGACTTATTGAGCAAAATACCGAGGAATGGGAAGCGAGGTTGGAGGGGAACCTCATTGTATGGGAGTTGAAATGTCTGTTTCTGATTATGGAATAAAAGTTGGAACACACTTTGGCAGCAGTTTAAAGGTGCATTTTGGATCCTGAATCCAAGTGGCAGGAGCCTATTTATAACATATAATTCATGTCATGCATACGCATTAAAACATGCTCACCAGATTAAATTGTACCTTTGCCCTTTTATATTCCTAATAATAGATTCCCATTTTTTGTCCTCTACTGCACCCCAGCTAAAACAGTCATTGAGAATCAGAGGGATAACTGTCCACTGTTGTAGTCATACCTGTCACTTAGGAAGATGGTTGTTGTTGGAGGTCAGTCATCTATGTCCCAGGACGTCTCCATAGGGGTTTCTCGGAGTAGGGTCCTTAGAGTAGTGTTCTACAGCTTAGGACTCTCTTTCAAAGAACAAAGAACAAAGAAAATTGCAGCACAGGAACAGGCCCTTCGGCCCTCCAAGCCTGCGCCGATCCAGATCCTCTACCTAAACCTGTCACCTATTTTCCAAGGATCTGTATTCCTCTGCTCCCTGCCCATTCATTTTTCTGTCTAGATACATCTTAAATGATGCTATCATGCCTGCTCTACCACCTCCGCTGGCAACGCGTTCCAGGCACCCACCACCCTCTGCGTAAAGAACTTTCCACGCATATCTCCCTTAAACTTTTCCCCTCTTACCTTGAAATCGTGACCCCTAGTAATTGAGTCCCCCACTCTGGGAAAAAACTTATTGCTATCCACCCTATCTATACCTCTCATGATTTTGTAGTTATATCTAATATCCTTTTTCTTCTTAAACTAATCAAAATGGTGCTGGATTGTGATGACTGTTGAAGCTTTTCACTGTATTTTATTGTGTGATTCACAGCAAAATGTAAGGACAATAAATAAATCTTTCATCATCAGTAAAGTGATGGAATGTGTCATCAACAGTGCTATCAAGCAGCACCTGCTCAGCAATAACCTGCTCAGTGACGCCCAGTTTGGGTTCTACCAGGGCCACTCAGCTCCTGACCTCTTTACAGCCTTGGTTCAAACAAGGGTAAATTCAAACAACTGAATTCCAGATGTGGGGCGAGTGTGACAGCCGTTGACATCAAGACCACGTTGAATATGGCATCAAGGAGCCCTCTCAAAACTGGAATCAATGGGTATCAAGGGACAAACTCTCCACTGGTTGGGGTTATACCTGGCATATAGGAAGTTTGTTGCAGTTGTTGGAGGTCAATTGTCTCAGCTCTAGGATATCTCTGCAGGAGTTCCTCAGGGTAGTGTCCTCGGCCCAAACATCTTCAACTGCCTCATCAATGACCTTCCCTCCATCATAAGGTCAGAAGTGGGGATGTTCGCCGATAATTGCACAACATTCAGCACTATTCCTGACTCTTCCAATACTGAAGCAATCCTGTTCAAATGCAACAAGATCTGGAGAATATCCAGGCTTGGGCTGACAGGTGCAAGTAATATTTACACCATACAAATGCCAGGAAATGACTATCTCCAATAAGAGACAATCTAACCACCGCCTCTTGACATTCAATGGTGTTAAAATCACTGCATTCCCCATCAGCAACATCCTGGGGGTTACCATTGACCAGAAACGTAACTGGACTTGCCACAAAAACACAATGCTACAAGGGCATGTCAGAGGCTGGGATTACTGCAAATCCTAAACACAGGGTTGCTATTCTTCACGGCATCATTATAAGGCTCTTCCTTTGATTTAATACTTTCTTTAATTCCTCTAGTTAGCTTTACTTGTATAACTCTGTCTTCGATGGGTTTGACCCTTAAAGCAATGCATATTCATTGCAAATTATGTCTTTAAATCCTTGCCGTTGTTTGTCTACAATCATATCTTGTTATTTAGTTTTCCATTCACCCTTAGCTTTGTGGTGCTGTCTTTCAATCCGGGAGGTCCAAGTGGATTTAAACCACCTTGATGAGCAGCTGCAAATTCAGTTCCTTTACTTCTGTTATTTCTCATCTCATAAAATGTTCTCCTGTGAGGTGGGCTAGTTGTAACAGTGAAACTCCAGTGTTGACAGTAATAACCTTTGAATGTTAGCTGAAAGCATCGAGCTATGGTCTGATCTCTGGCTTCCTGCCAAACATCTGTGCAATTTGATTTTTTAAAATTTTTGTTGCTTTGTCTGTATGGAACATCTTCAGAACAAGTAACCGATTCTTCCAATTTTAGTTGATATTGACTGCTTCTTTTGCTTTGATTATACATAGGAGTCCAGACACAGCTGCACAATAGAAGAGGATTCAGAAGGAGACAATGATTCAGAAGAATTTTATTACGTGGGCCAGGTAAGCAGGTTTCCTCTTATTCATTGCTCACCAGTGGGATTTCCAGGGGTTTACGAAAGAATTACAATGGCGTGCACACTAAACATGTGGGGGAAACCCTTACATTTTAACTGATGCACAGCAATTGGAGCTGGCACTTTCTTAAAGACAATCTTATAAACAGAAGAAGACAACAGAAAAAATAGTTTCAGAGATAGTAGGAACTGCAGATGCTGGAGAATCCAAGACAACAAGGTGCAGAGCTGGATGAACACAGCAGGCCAAGCAGCATCATAGGAGCAGAAAGGCTGACGTTTCGGGCCTAGACCCTTCTTCATTTCTGA
>NW_025980459.1:0-5678 GCF_021869965.1 Rhincodon typus | reverse complement strand
CACAGCAGGCCAGGCAGCATCAGAGGAGCAGAAAAGCTGACGTTTCAGGTCGGGACCCAAAACGTCAGATTTCCTGCTCCTCTGATGCTGCCTGGCCTGCTGTGTTCCTCCAGCTCCACACTGTGTTATCTCTGACTCCAGTATCAGCAGTTCTTACTATCTCTGAGACGCTATAGTTCCTGATGCCTGCCCATCTTCTGTAGCAGCAGTCGTGCCTGGGTGTACTTGGAGACGAAGCATGCTGTACCTTCCAATACTCTTTTCAGAAAGAGGTGGGCATCTCAGTGGTTAGAGTGTATTATTTCCCTTCATGGCTGCATAGACCTGATGGATTATGGGTGATAATTGTTCTTTTAATTCGAAACATTGGTGTAGTTAAGGACAAAACGTCCAGACATATGTAAAATTATCTCCGAATAGAAAAAGGAGAACAAAAAAGAGTCTGATTCTTCCTCAGGTGCGTGTTGTCTTCTGGACATGAAATGGGCCTGGAAAAGAGAGGTGGAAATGGATGGTAATGCAAAATTATAAAGTTGTGATAATCCCAGAGGACTCTGGGTTGCTCTCTTATTAGAGTGAAATAACTAGTGGTGGTTTAGCCTTAGAGTCCCCATGTCTCATGGTAACTTCAGCAGGTATGTGAATGTTAAACTATAGATTTACTAAACAAACCCCTGTAAATCTCTGAAAGCCTTCTGCTACCTAATTCAACATGCTGATATCAGTATACAAAACTGATGACACTGGATATTTGAATTCTGCAACCAAGGTATTTCCCCTTTGAGACCTTCTCTGCAAAAACACACCATGCATGTGGCAGGAAAGTCACCAGCTCATTTTTCAATCTCTCAAAATGCTGTCCCATCCAGTCATTGAGTATTTTAATATGATGATCCTTCCAAGTTCCCCATGAAGGGAGCAGATAAGCAAGGCCTCAGAGCATGCCTATTACACGACAGCAAGCCCATTGCATTTGCTTCTAAGCTCCTTACAACAGCTCAGTCTAAAGACTCCAACATTGAAAGAGAGACTCTTCCTCTAATCTTCAGGATACAACAGTTTCATATTTTCATATTCAGCGAACATTTTGTTGCTGATGCCAAAGACAAACTGTTTGAGATGATCTGTCAAAAACCACTCACAAGTGTAACTCCACAGCTGCAACATCTACACATGAAAGTTTGAGTTAGAATCATAGAATCTCTACAGTGTGGAAGCAGGCCATTCAGCCCATCAAGTTCCTACCAACCATTCGAAGAGCATCCCACCCAGACCCACCCACCAAACCTACACCTGCAACCCTTCCTGATACCATATTCAGTCAGATGCTGCCTTGGGCAGTGACTCTGAACTCGCATTTAGAATTCAGCTTTTGTCTCCATGCTTGGACCAAGGCTGTATGTAATGAGATCAGGAGTCATGAGGTCCTGATGGAACACGAACTGAGCATCAGTGAACAGATTATATCTTTGCAAGTGTCGCTTGATGGCATTATTGGTAACCACCACTTTGCTGATCGAGAGTAGACTGTTAGGGTACATTGGATATTTCATACAGGCCATACCAGGGATATCTTCTATATTGTTACATTGATGCCAGTGTTGTGACTACTGAAAAAGCTCAGCTAGGAGCACAGATATTTGTAGAGTGCAAGTCTTTGGTTGAAATATGTAGACACAAAGGTAAAGAAACTGAAACAGCTTTCTCAGTCACCTTCACCTAATATGTGCCTTCAATTTTACTAGGATTAAGTCTAATATGGTTGATGAGTAGATTGAATCAAAGAAATTGATTTGGCTTATTTCAATTTGTTCCTGTTGAAAACAAGACCATATTTCTCTGTGCTGTCTTGAGCTGATGGAGGTTGGTGTGTTGCTTATATTTAGTTCAACCGAGGACTATGATTTCAGCTGCATTTGGGGATAACCTAGTAGATTCTCAATGATATGATCCAAATGTTGTTAGTGTATTCCATTCCTGATCGATAATCTAAATAGTAACCTGGGAAACAGCATCTACCAGAAGGTATTCCAAATTCATCAGTTCCTGTGACTCCAGAGTAAAATGCATGGACCAATATCCATTTTTAGCATTGAGATGGAATAAAGGTACTTGGATGAAACTCTTCTCAGGGCATCTCTTTAATGTGATACTTGGTCAATTATGTGCAAAATGCTATTTCTCTTCAAAACATGTTTGATGGAGCCTTACCAACCAGTATGTTGCTCAACTTTGTGGCTGATGTTATTCTGCCTCATGGAATCTAATTCCAGCTTGAGCTTTGAATTAAAAAGAAAGCCTCTCTGAGGAGGAATAATGCTGGGCTATGCACTATCTTTCAGGTACAGCACCACATCGCCTTTAATATTGCCGATAGCATTAAACTCATCCAGATAAGGGTTGGTCAGGGGATGGATGGTCTTGTTGTTGCAGTCTGGAATTTTTAACATTGCAACATATTGATTTGCTCCATCATGGATCATGATATATGTAGATTTGTGCTTAGTGGCAGACCAGAATTAAGTGGTCCATCTGATTCACTGATATAATTGATTTCAGGTGAGTATCCCTAGAAGACCATTGGCATTTAAGACAGATAATACCAATCAATGGGATAATTAGATTGGTTAATGTGGACTACACAATACTGTGCCAGTTTCCTGAATATACCTTGTGTAAGACGTAACAGGGATAATACAAGGAAATGAGATGTCATATTGTGGTTGTACAGGACATTGGTTAGGGTACTTTTGGAATACTGCATTCAATTCTGACTCCCTGCTATGCGAAGGAAATTGTGAAACTTGAAAGGGTTCAGAAAAGATTTACAAAGATGTTGCCAGGGTTGGAGGGTTTGATCTATAGGGAGAGGCTGAATAGGCTGGGGCTATTTTCCCTGGAGCATCAGAGGCTGAGGGGTGATTTTATTGAAGTTTATAAAATCATGGAGGCTATGGATAGGGTGAAAATTTCCCAGTGTAGGGGAGTCCAAAACTAGAGGGCATTGGTTTAAGGTGAGAGGGGAAAGATATAAAAGGCACCTAAGGGGCAACCTTTTTATGCAGAGGGTGGTGCGTGTATGGAATGAGCTGCCAGATGAAATGGTGAAGGCTGGTACAATTACAGCATTTATAAGGCATCTGGATGGGTACATGAATAGAAAAGATTTGCAGGGATATAGGCTAAATAGTGGCAAGTGGGACCAGATTAAGTTAGGATACCTGGTCAACATGGATAAGTTGGACCAAATGGTCTGTGTCAGGGCTGTGCATCTCTATGGGTCTATGACCAGTACTGATTTTGGCATTACTACATATGGTCTATTCATTTTGAGGTATATCACTCAGATGAAGGTAAACATTTCAGCATTTCTTATGCCATACATATGCTATATCAAACTGACGACATGTACTGTCTGATGATGGTCTGTCAGCAGTAATATTATGGTTACATCTGGGACTTTGTAATTCTGTTCACATGATATGGCAGGAACTTTGGAAACTTCTTTGGCATTGTTTCCTGGTTGGCTGTTCTTCACTCGTTGCAGTCGAACATTGCACTGTACCTTGGGCTTCTCTGGGCAATTGGACTTCCCACACGTTTTAATCCAATGCCATCTTTAGGAACACAGTTTGCATATATCACAAAATGCTGGACACTCTTTGTGGGTGAAACAAGCTACCACCTCATACAGGATTTAGATATTCAATAGAAATACCTGACCACTGCAGTTGTTCAACCAGAGTCAAATACTTGCAGGTGTTACTTGCCTGATACAACTGATTAAAAGTTCTGTCCTGCCTCTAATAGAGTCTAAATGGTGTACTTCATTGGTTTGTAAAGAAATGCCTTTCTGAAGGATTTGAATAGTGTAGAGGCAATGACCAGTTCCATGATCCTTTCAGTCATGTTAGCTTTGCTGAAACTCACAATGTAGTTTCTTACGTTATGGGGAATAACATAAACAATGCTGCATTAAGCAAAGTATCCATTTGGAGGCAAAATTGCACCAATAAATTTATGCTGTCCTAAAAGTGCAAGCCTGTCTTCTTAAGGCTCTGATCTGGATTGCATTGATTGATAGTATGGTGGAGCATGCTTTTAGAGGTTTTATCTGAAAACAAGAACATTGCAGAGCATTGGGGATATGGTGGGGTTTGGCAATAAGTGGATATCTGTTGCAGTGGTCCAACAAACATTAGACAAGTTGAATTAGCTTTTTCTCAATACCCATTCAATAATTCTACGATTCTTTAATCTAGCCCATGTATGAAATTCATTATGCTTGACTCATAACTACCTGCTGACATTGCTTAATAAACCATTCACAACTGTTAGAACATTCTTAAGAATATCAGCACTTTGGGAGCACCATCACTAAATAGATTGCAGTGATTCAAACAGAAGGTACACCACCATCCTGTTGAGTAACTAATGATGATTAATAAGAGTCTTCCTCACCAGAAACACCTTCATCCTGAGAATGAATAGAAAATATCAATTTTATGTCAATGTACAATAGAAAATATGCTTGAGATGCGCCTGGATAACCCAGCCTGTAAATACATAATATTGAATCCCTACAGTGTGGAAGCAGGCCACACAAACTCTCTGAAGAGCATTTCATCCAAACCCACACCCTACCCTACCCCTGTAACCCTGCATTTCTCCCTAGCCTGCGCATGCGTGGAAACTATGAGCAATTTAGCATGGCCAAGCCACCCTACCCTGCACATATTTGGACTGTGGGAGAAAACCAGGGCACCCGGAGGAAACCCACACATACACGGGAAGAACATGCAAACTCCCACACAGACAGTCACCTGAGGGTGGAATTAATCCCAGGACCCTGGCAACTGTGAGGCAGCAACACTAACCACTGAGCCACCGTGCCACCCGCTAGTGTGTGATATAGTGTGATACAGAACAATGGAGGCCAGAAGGTCACAGGTTCAATCCTCAAAGTGTGTTGGGCTGGGGGGTGTGCAGGATGAGTCATGTTTACTGACCTCTAGTTTTGAGGAGGGTCCTAAAAGTGCTAATTCTCAAGGGTAGTTATGCAGGTGTGTGAATGATGTGACAGTCCTGTCCCTGACCCACACTTACCTCAAATGAGGCTCTTCACTGTTGGAAATGATTCTGACCATCTCTAATGCTGAACCAGAGACTGCAAAAGGAAAGGGGATATGTACGCGTTTTGGATACAGGCAAGTTTGAGTTTCATTGCTGCACTGTCATTAACAATAATGCCATACTGCCATCCACACTCATGTTTATGTTTGAAGAATCACGACGTGGACAGGCTGCTTGTAACTGAAATTGACCACTCGCTGTGAGAGGAATTTGGTGTGAGAAAAGCTAATAATTTTTCAACTTTGTTTCCATTGTAATTGAAACGGCAGTATGTAAGAGAATTCAAGAAAGTAAACAATACCTGAGTTGACTGCAATGGAAAATTGCTTAGACATGCATTAATTAGACTAATTAAAAGAGTTTAACAAAACACCGACAAAACATGCCAAGCAGCATCATAGGAGCAGAGAGGCTGACGTTTCGGGCCTAGACCCTTCATCAGAAAAGGGGGAGGGGAAAGGGGTTCTGAAATAAATAGGGAGAGAGTGGGAGGCGGATAGAAGAGGGATAGAGGAGAGGATAGGTGGAGAGGAAACAAACAGGTC
>NW_025980458.1:0-5678 GCF_021869965.1 Rhincodon typus | reverse complement strand
CACACACATTCACAAACACACACATTCACAAACACACACACACACACGCTCACACACACACACACATTCACAAACACTCACACACACACACAAAGACACACACACACATTCACAAACACACACATTCACAAACACAGACATTCACAAACACACACACATACACATTCACAAACACACACACACACTTTCACTCACAAACACACACACACACACATTCACAAACACACACACACACACATTCACAAACACACACATTCACAAACACACACACATTCACAAACACACACACATACACATTCACAAACACACACACACATTCACAAACACACACACACATTCACAAACACACACACAAACACTTTCACTCACAAACACACACACACGCACACACACACACACACGCACACACACACACACACACAAAAATTTAAGGGGTGAATCATTTCATCCATGATGTTTATTTATTGCAGATATGTTCTATTTTGTTCAAAAAGCACCCAATTTGTAGACCATCATCTTATAAATTCCTGCTTTCAGAATAAAACCAGCCTGATTCCAGGTTAAAACTCTGAGACAGATTCTGAACAAAGCCTCACACCTACAGTTCAGTATCTGACCTGTGATATCACCTTTAGTACATTCCTATGGCTCTGCCTGATTGCTTTGGCAGCCCAGCACTGACATGGACTTTATAAACATTTTACACACTGTCTAACACTCTCATTCACCTGCACTTATTATCTAACACTCCACTCACACCAACTGGATCATAGTTTGATCTCTCTGCAGTTGATCTCCCTGTTTATAAACTCTGCAGAGTCCAAGCTGCATTCTCCTGCCCTGGTTCCACTGCTGCAATACCCTCTCTCAGTCAGAATGGAGACTATTCAGAAAACAAGGCAGAAAGTCAAAACTTATGATCTGAGATCAACATCTCCAGAACAGATGTTCGGAATCTGGAAAGGCCAATGGTTTAAGCTCCTTCCTTTAAGAAAGATGGTGGTAAGGGCACTAACCTGCCATTCTACATGCTCAGGATTCTACGCTGGGTTTAAATTTGATTTGATTTATTATCATCCCCTGTACCGAGATACAGTGAAAAGTATTGTTTTCCATGCTATCCAGACAAGCCATACCTTAGATAAGTACATCAGGGCAATAGAACAGAATGCAGAATATAGTGTTAGAGCTACAGAGACAGTGCAGAGATAGATCAACTCTAATTTATGAGAGATCCATTCATAAGTCTGAGCTGGCAGGTTTTAAATCCGATTAATAAATCGGGAATTAGAGCAACTGTGATTATTGTTAAAAGCTCAATAAAAACCGAAAGAACTGCGGATGCTGTAAATCAGAAACGAAAACAGAAGTTGCTGGAAAAGCTCAGCAGGTCTGGCAGCATCGGTGAAGAGAAATTAGAATTAATGTTCCAGTGGCCCTTCCTCAGAACTGTTAAAAGCTCATCTGGTTCACTATAATAGGAATAGGAACAGGAATAGGCCATTCAGCCCCTCAAACCCACTCTGTTGTTCAATAGGATCATGGCTGATCTGACATTCCTCATGTGCATTTTCCTGCCCTTTCCCTGTAACAACTGATCAACAATCTCTCTATCTCAGCCTTAAACATACACAAGGACTCTATCCTCCACAGCTCTTTGTGGCAAGGAGTTCCAAAGCCTCTGAGAGAAGAAATTCCTCTTCACTTCAGTCTTAAATTGGTTTCCCTTAATTCTGAGACTATATCCTCTGCCCCTAGACTCTCCCATGAGGAGAAATGTCCTCTCAGCATTTACCCTGTCAAGCCCCTTAAGAATCCTAAATGTTTCAATGATTTCACCTCTCATTCTTTTAAATTCCAAAGAGTAGAGCCCCAAACTGTTTAACCTTTGCTCATAAGACACTCCCTCCATACCAGGAATCATCCCAGTGAATCTTCTCTGAACTGCTTCCAAAGAAATGATATCTTTCCATAGATAAGGAGACCAAACCTGCTCACAGTGCTCTAAATGCGGTCTCACCAGCACCTTGTACAGCTGCAGTAAGACTTCCTTACTCTTATACTCCAACCCCCACGAAATAAGATCCTAAATTCCATTATGGCTTGCTGCGCCTGTGTGTTACATTTCTGAGTTTCGCGCACAAGCTGCCCTCACCCAAGTGCCTTATTGTCGCAGCTTCCTGCAGTTTCTCTCCATTTAAATAATATTCTGTTCTTTTGTTCTCCCCTCCAAAATGAACAACTTCACATCTTCCCGCATTGTACTCCATTTGTCAACTTTTGCCCACTTACTGAACCTGTTGCTATCTCTCTGTAAACTGTCGGTGTCCCTCTCACAACCTCCTGCTCCTCTGATGCTGCTTGGCCTGTTGTGTTCATCCAGCTCTACACCTTGTTATCTCTGCCTTTCCACCTATTTTTGTGGCCATCAACAAATTTATCTACATTCACTCACCTCCTCCAAGTCGTTAATGTATATTGTAAACAGTCCCAGCACTGGTCCCTGCGCACCTTGCATGGGTTATGTTTCACCAACCTGAAAAAGAACCCCTGTTTCCTGCCCATGAGACAAGAATTTCCTCCTCATCTCAGTCTTCTCTATCCATTCCAATGTTGTACACCTCCAACACCTCATGACTTACGTTATGACTTAACCTTTTGTGAGATACCTTGTCGAACGCCTTCTAGATGCCCTTTAGGGAAGGAAACTGCCATCCTTACCTGGTCTGGGCTACATGTGACTCCAGGCCCACAGCAAAGTGGTTGACTCTTAACTGCCCTCTGGGCAATTAGGGATAAATGCTGGGCCTGGCCAGTGACACTCATGCCTCATGAAAGAACATAGAACAGTACAGAGATAGTAGGAACTGCCAATGCTGGAATCTGAGATAACAAGGTGTAGAGCTGGAGGAACACAGCAGGCCAGGCAGCATCAGAGGAACAGGAAAGCTGACGTTTCGGGTCAGGACCCTTCTTCAGAAACGTCAGCTTTCCTGTTCCTCTGATGCTGCCTGGCCTGCTGTGTTCCTCCAGCTCCGCACTGTATTATTATAGAACAGTACAGCACAGGAACAGGCCCTTCGGCTCACCATGTCTGTGATGACCATGACGCCATTCTAAACTATTCCCATCTGCCTGTGCATAGTCCATATCCCTCTATTCACTGCCTGTTTGTGTCTCTGTCTAAATGCCTCTTATATGTTCCTATGGTATCTGCTTCTACCACCTCCCCTGGCAGCACATTCCAGGCACCTACTACCCTCTGTGTAAAAAACCTCCCTCGCACATTTCCTTTAAACTTTCCCCCTCTCACCTTAAACTTATTAGTCTTTGACATTTCAACCCTGGGGAAAAGAATCTCCCTAACCATGTTATCCACATCTCTTAGAATTTTATAAACTTCTATCAGGACGCCCCTCAGTCTCCAACGCTCTGGTGTAAAACACAGTCCAAGTTTGTCCAAACTCTCCAATCGTTAAAAGTTCAGGCTAATCTTCACATGGAACGGTGTGAGCTGTACCAGGAAAGTGACAGTAACTCTCCTGGGGAGAAAGAAGTTTTGTGCCTCAGTTAAATCCTAGCCCATTCTGACAAGCTAACCAGGCTCTGTTGAAGTGCAGTCACTGCTATAGTGTGGGAAATTGGTAGCACAGCAAGATCCCACAAACAGCAATGGGGCCCGTCCAGATTTTAGTGACGTTGCCTGAGCAATGCACATCAGAACAGGAAACCTCCCTGTGCTTCTGTTAAACCGTGGTATTGTCAGTGAACACATAGGAGAGAGGGTTCCAGAACAGCTCCAGGAATGAGGAGAGACTGGAGAGGTCGGGGAGTGATGTAGAGAATTGAAGAGAAGCATCGTCACTCAGGGAATGATGGGAGATTCTGAAAGCGGAAGTGTATCTGACTGCGGATCAAAAAGTTGGTCGTAGAAATAGGCCATTCAGCCCATCGAGTCTCCTCCATCACTCAGTGAGATCATGGCTGATCTGATAATCCTCAAAATGACACTCCTACCTTTCCCCCATGACCCTCGAATCCCCTTCCTGATTAAAAATCTCTCTATCTCCGCCTCGAATATACATAATGACCCAGCCTCGACAGCTTTCTGTGGTAAAGAATTCCACAGATTCACTCCCCTCTGCTTTTTATCATTTATATAAATAATTTGGATGTGAACATAGGAAGTTATGGTTAGTAAGTTTGTTGATGACACTAAAACTGGAGGTGTAGTGTACAGCGAAGGAGAGTACAACAGGATCTTGATCAGACGGGCCAATGGGCCGAGGAGTGGCAGATGGAGTTTAATTTAGATAAATGTGAGGTGTTGCATTTTGGGAAGGCAACTCAGGGCAGGATTATACACTTAATGGTAGGGTCCTGGGGAGTGTTGCTGAGTAAAGAGACATTGGAATGCAGATTCATAGCTCTTTGAAAGTGAAGTCATAGGTAGGCAGGATACTGAAGAAGGTGTTTGGTATACTTGCCTTTATTGGGCAGTGCATTGAGTATAGCAGTTGGTAGGTCATGTTGTGGCTGTACAGCTCATTGATTAGGCCTCTTTTGAAATACTGCGTTCAATTCTGGTCCCCCTGCTATAGGAAGGATGGTGTGAAATGTGAAAGGGTGCAGAAAAGATTTACAAGGATGTTGCCAGGGTTGGACGGTTTGAGCTGTAGGGAGAGGCTGAATAGGCTGGGGCTATTTTCCCTGGAGTATTGGAGGCTGAGGGGTGACCTTATAGAGGTTTATAAAATCAGCGAGGTGGACAATGGGGACCCAGTGGATGTGGTGTACCTAGACTTCCAAAAGGCCTTTGACAAGGTGCCGCACAAGAGGCTACTGCATAAGATAAGGATGCATGGCATTAAGGGTAAAGTATTAGCATGGATAGAGGATTGGTTGACTAACAGGAAGCAAAGCATGGGGATAAAGGAGTGCTATTTTAGCTGGCAGTCAGTGACTAGTGGTGTGCCTCAGGGATCGGTGTTGGGACCGCAATTATTTACAATTTATATAGATGACTTGGAGCTGGGGACCACGTGCAGGGTGTCAAAGTTTGCAGATGACACTAAGATGAGTGGCAAAGCAAAGTGTGCAGAGGACTGTGAAACTTTGCAGAGGAACATAGACACATTGAGTGAGTGGGCAAAGGTCTGGCAGATGGAATACAATGTAAGTAAATGTGAAGTCATACATTTTGGTAGGAGTAATAGTAAAAAGGATTATTACTTGAATGGTAAAAAGTTGCAGCATGCTGCTATGCAGAGGGACCTGGGTGTCCTTGTGCATGAATCACAGAAGGTAAGTCTGCACGTACAACAAGTAATTAGGAAGGCAAATGGAATTTTGTCCTTCATTACTAAAGGGATTGAAATAAAAAGCAGAGAGGTTATGTTGCAGCTGTACAAGGTGCTGGTGAGGCCACACCTGGAGTACTGTGTGCAGTTTTGGTCTCCTTACTTGAGAAAGGATGTACTGGCACTGGAGGGGGTGCAAAGGAGGTTCACTAGGTTGATTCCGGAGTTGAGGGGGTTGGCTTATGAGGAGAGACTGAGTAGATTGGGATTATATTCATTGGAATTCAGAAGATTGAGGGGGGATCTTATAGAAACATATAAAATTATGAAGGGAATAGATAAGATAGAAGTAGAGAGGATGTTTCCACTGGCAGGTGA
>NW_025980457.1:4107-5678 GCF_021869965.1 Rhincodon typus | reverse complement strand
CCTTCACAGATGCTGCCAGACCTGCTGAGCTTTTCCAGCAACTTTGTTTTTATTCCACAGTGTTCTAGATGTGGTCTTACTAGTGCTTTGTACCTTCTTAGCAAAATCTCCTAACTTTTAATCTCCCTTCCCTTTGAAATAAACGCCTACATTCCATTTGCCTTCCTGCCTCTGCTGAAATAGATGCCAGCTTTTTATAATTCATTCAGCAGGATTCTCAAATCCTTCTATTCTCTAGCTTTCTTCATTCTTTCTTTATGTATATAATATTCAGTTCATCTATTCTTCCTGCCAAAGTCTATAACCTCTCGTTTGCCCACCTTATATTCTAAAATATTCAAATCTAGAATGGCAGTTGCTGTGCATGTAGTAGAGAACAGGAGGCAGTTTGTTTGCTGTGGGGTACAATAGTGTTTATCCTTCTTCGACCTGTGTATTCCCTTCAGTCTGTACTGTGGTCTCTCTGTTCCTCCCTGTATTCCTGTTGCTCTCCCACCTTGCGGATCTCTCACTCGCTATTTGCAGCGGGTTGTGGCTCAGAGACCCAAAGCCGCTGAGAAAATTTCCAGGAATCCGGAACTCACTTCCCAGAAAACCACTGGGGAATTTCAGCAATCGGGCTCTTGTCTCCGGGCTCAGTTCGATGATGGTGTTTTCAATCGGTCAGAAGGAGCAGGCGGAGAGCGGAGCTGAGGGGCCCCTGCAATCCAGCATTCAGGTGGCTGTGAGGTACAACTGCGCCCATTGTGGAGTGGGGAGAGGCTGCACAGGGAGACAGGGCACAGGCTCCCAGACACATACAGACACACACCGGCTCTCAGTCGGGGAAAGCTGCAGAGAATTTCCTCTAGTTCAATGTTTTAGGAAACACATTGGGTGGCAGCAGACGCTAAGAAAGCAGAGAATTGGAGGGGCTTTGTGAAAAGTTATACAATGTTATACAATGCTATACACTGTTATACAATGTTATACAGTGGTATACAGAGTTATAAAATATTATATAGTTATACAATGTTATATAGTGTTATACAATGTTATACAGTGTTATACAGTATTATACACTGTTGTACAGTGTCATACACCATTATACACTGTTATACAGTGTTATACAGTATTATACACTGTTGTACAGTGTCATACACCATTATACAGTGTTATACAGTGTTATACAGTGTTATTCAATGTTATACAGTGTCACACACTGTTATACAGTGAACAGCAGCAGCAACGAACCCAGGGTCAGAGCTTGGCTCTGCCTCAGGGACAGAGCCCAGACTAGGGCTCAGAACCTTCAGCAACAGGCCGCCCATTCTGTCTAACTGTGTTCAAACTGCATCATCGATCTAGGCAGCTCTTGGTAAGATCGAGAATATTCACCCCCACCTCGAGGCAGTCTGTACCTCGCTGAGAAAATTCTGCTCCTTGCCTCCCAGTGCAGGGAACACAGAATGAGAAAGAACACAGAAACATGTCAAGGGGAAGCCACTGAGAGTTGGAAAGAGACACACTAGTACTGTACCCCACTGTTACACAGTGACAGACCTGTCCCCACCAGTACTGTCCCCCAGTGT
>NW_025980457.1:0-4097 GCF_021869965.1 Rhincodon typus | reverse complement strand
CCACCAGTACTGTCCCCCAGTGTTACACAGTGACAGACCTGTCCCCATCAGTACTGTCCCCCAGTGTTACACAGTGACAGACCTGTCCCCCCTGGTACTGCACCCCAGTGTTACACAGTGACAGACCTGTCCCCACCAGTACTATACTCCAGTGTTACACAGTGACAGACCTGTCCCCAGCAATACTGTATCCCAGTGTTAAACAGGGACAGAGGGAATAAGACATTGACATCATCCCCATTCTCTTTCGTTGAACAGGGTCAGGCCATTAAACCAATTGGAATGTGAGCAGAGAAACTACCCTGTTGTCCACTGTCCTGAGCCGGATACAGTGTTGGTGAGTAAGGGCAACCAGTGATTGTCCTTGGGTCTGACACTGACAAGTAATTGTCCTGGCGCTTGGCACTGACCAGTAATTGTACTGGGGCTTGAGCGTGGCCAGCGACGGCGGTAGGTATATTACTTGAGAAGGTTCTGAGGGATAAGATATACATGCATTTAGAAAGACACGGTTTGATTTGGAGTAGTCAGCATGGCTTTGTGCGTGGGAGATCATGCCTCACAAATTTGTTAGAGTTCTTTGATGAAGTGACCAGGAAAGTTGATAAGGGTAGGGCGGTAGATGTGGTCTGCATGGATTTCAGTAAGGCCTTTGATAAGGTTCCATATGGTAGGCTACTCTGGAAGGTTAGATCGCATGGAACCCAGGGAGAGCTGGCAAATTAAATACACAATTGGTTTGATGGTAGGAAGCAGAGAGTAATAGTGGAAGGATGCTGGTCAGACATGAGGGCTGTGACGAGTGGTGTGCCTCAAGGGTCGGTGCTGGGCCCATTGCTGTTTGTTATCTATATCAATGATTTGGATGAGAATGTACAAGGCATGGTCAGTAAGTTTGTGGCTGACACTAAAATAGGCGGTATCACGGACAGTGAGGAAGGTTATCAGAAATTGCAGCAGGATCTTGATCAGCTGTGGAAGTCGGCCGAGAAATGGCAAATGGAGTTTAATATAGGTAAGTGTGAGGTGGTTGCATTTTGGAAAGTAAAATCCAGGTAGGAGTTTCATGGTGAATGGTAGGGCCTTAAGGAGTGTCGTGGAACAGAGAGACGTTGGAGTTCAGGTGCACAGGGCAGTGAAGAAGGCTTTTGGCACACTGGCCTTCATCACTCAGGATATTGAATGTAGAAGTTGGGAAGTTATATCACAGTTGTACAGGTTTGATGAGGCTGCACTTGGAGTATTGTGTTCAGTTTTGGTCACCTTGCTATAGAAAGGATGTTATAAAACTGGAAAGTGTGCAGAAGAAATTTACTTGGATGTTGCCAGGAATCAAGGGACTGAGTTACAGGGAGAGGTTAGACAAGCTAGGACTTTTTTCTTTAGACTGTAGGAGACTGAGGGGGGATCTTATAGAAGTGTATAAGATCATGAGAGGCATGGATAGGGTGAATGCACTCAGTCTTTTTCCCAGGGTTGGGGAATCGAGGACTAGAGGGCATCAGTTTGTGTTAAGAGGGGAAAAAACACATGGGAACCTGAGGGGCAACTTTGTTACACAGTGGGTGGTATGAGCTGCCAGCGGAAGTGGTTGAGGCGGGTACATTAACAACATTTAAAGGGCATTTGGATAAATACATGGATAGGAAAGGTTTAGAAGGATATGGGCCAAGTGCAGGGAAATGGGCTTAGCATGGAGGGACATTTTGGTCGCCATGGAGCAGCTTGGGCCAAAGGGTCTGTCTCTGTGCTGTAAGACTCTATGACTGTCCTGGGGTTTGGCACTGACCAGTGACTGTCCTGGGGTTTGACACTGACCAGTGACTGTCCTGGGGTTTGACACTGACCAGTGCACCTTCTCTGGTTTCCAGGTTCAGTGTGGTGACAGGGACAGAGTGTTCACGTTCCCTGTGACATTCAGCCTAGAGATGGAACAGCAGGATGTCTTCGATGGCTACTCCACGAAGCAGCTGATTGGCTTGGCTGTTGCTGGGTAAAGGCCATATTTTGTTGCTGTGGGTGTGGGGTGTGTGAAGGGGTGAGACGGGGGACGGGTAAGGTCTTGTGTGGGTTTTAATTGCTGATCAGTTTTGCCAGAAAGCCCTGTGACCTTAATATTCTCACTGCTGGTCAAGCTGTGACTCCACCTGTAGTGGAATAGCTTCCTTTGCTCTACACTGACCAGTCTATGCCCTGCTCAGGTCTGAGGCAATATCCATCTAGTGATGGGTCAATATTATACTAATCCCCACCCTCTCACCAATGACCTGCCCCCACTTCCCTGAGTGAAACTCACTTGGATGTTGGGAGTTACTGGTCACTGTCCTTACTGAGGCCATTCAGTCTTTGGTCTGTAAATACTATTGTCCAGCAAGTCACATGACGGGCTGGCTTCTAGCTAACTTCAGAATTGGTTACACGCAGACTGTGTAACAAGAACAGAGCTTTGCAGAAGCTATTATCACCCACTGTGAATAAAGAACAGTTTTTGAATCATTTGTTGCTCAGAACATGAACAGTTTGACCTTGAACTGCAGAGGAATGTTGTTTTCTGGTTTGCCCATTCCCCCAGGTCCTCCTGCACTGTATTTGCTTTTGGACCAACAGCAGCTGGGAAAACATTCACTCTGGCCAGTGCGGTGAGTGCTCTCACAGTCTGTAACACATTGACTAACTTCTGTCACAGCCCAGTGCACACCATTTACCAGCACTCACCTTCAAACCACACCTCACAAACACACAGCACATTCACCCCTTCAGCACCGACACCAAACCACATTCAGCACCGTAACATGACCCTCCACTTATCTCCATCTGGCAGAGTGCAGGAGAGAGAGAGAGAGAGAGAGAGGGAGAGAGACAGTGTCAGCACCTTCAGGAGAAAGAGAAAGAGAATCAACAGCTTCAGGACCGAGAGAGAGAGAGAGAGAGAGATGGAGAGAGAGAGTGTCAGCACCTTCAGGAGTGAACAGGAAGAAATTCAAAATCAGAAACTGAACTAATCATAATCAGTTATTTTTTGAATCTCTCCCACTTCACTCTGAATGTGTGGGAGTGTTGTGTGTTTACCTGGGTGTAAGAAAATGCCAAAGGGTCATTGAGTCAGATAGTACAGAAGAACCCCTTTGGCCCATCAAGTCTGTGCTACCCTACCTAAACTGTTTCTATTTTCCCACGCTAGCCTTCAATGTTATAACATTTCAAGTGCTCATCCGAGTACTTTTTATAGAGATTTTGAGATTTCCTCCTTCCATTACAATCCCAAGCAGTGCAGTCCAGATCTCCTGCTATTCTCTGGGTGAAAAAGATTTTCATCAAATCCACCCTAAACCTCCTGCGTTTCACCTTAAAATTATGCCCCCTTATTATTGAGCATTCAACTGAGGGGAACAGCTGCTTTCTATCCATTCTATCCATGCCCCTCTGTCAGGACCTCCTCAACAATCTCTGCTCCAAAGAAAACAATGTGAACTTATCCAGCCTCTCTTCATTGCTGAAATGCTCCATCCCAGGTAACATCCTGGTGAATTACATTTGCACCCCCTCAGCTGCAACCACATCTTTCCTATGATGTGGTGACCAGAACTGCACACAGTACTGCAGATGTGGCCTAACCAAAGTTCTGCTTTGAAGATGGTCTCTAAATAAAAAAACCGAAAGAACTGCAGACGCTGTCAAATAGAAATAAAAACAGAAGTTGCTGGAAAAGCTCAGCAGGTCTGACAACATGCCCCATCCCCCTGCTATTATCATCTACGCCTTAACTGATAAAGGCTAGTATCCAGCATACCTTAACAATTATCCTGTTCCCTTGTGCTCCTTTCCCAAAGTGCTCCACTTCACAATTTTCAGGCTAGCTGTCTATATCCTTCTGTAACCCTATGCCTTCTTCCTTTCTGTCCCAACTAATCTGTGTGTCATTCGCAAACTTATCCCCCCACCCACATTTTAATTAATATTATTTCTTATCCGTGTTTCTCAGTGTGGTACACAGTCTTATGTTTCTCAGTGTGAGAGATGGTCCTATGTTTCTCAGTGTGAGAGATGGGCCTGTGTTTCTCAGTGTGAGAGATGGTCGTGTGTTTCTCAGTGTGAGA
>NW_025980456.1:1832-5678 GCF_021869965.1 Rhincodon typus | reverse complement strand
TCGAAGTGCTTACTCCTATCTTTACGAACCAAAAGAGACAAGATTGAGTGGAATGACCCCGTGGATGAGGACTTCAGGGTTTTTAAAATTCATTTGGGAGATCTAAAGATCGCTGGCTGGTCCAGCTTTATTGGCTGCCATTAGTTGCCCCATGAGAAGGTGGTGTTGAGCTGCCTTCTTGAACCACTCCAGTCCTTGTGCTGACAGTTGACCCACAATCATTAGAATGCCCACAATGTGGAAACAGGCCATTTGGCCCAACAAGTCCATAATGACTCCAAAAAGCATTCCACCACACTGACCCCTCCCCCCACCCGCCCCCACCCCCTCCACCCTATCCCTGTAACCCTGCACTTCCCATGGATAATTCACATAACTACTCATCCCTGGACACAATGGGCAATTTAGCGTGGCCAATTCACCTCATCCACACATCTTTAGTCTTTAGGAGGAACCCGGAGCACCTGGAGAAAACCGACAAATACATGGGAAGAATGTGCAAACCCCCACACACACAGTCACCTGAGACTGAATTGAACCCAGATCTCTGGCGCTGTGAGGCAGCAGTGCTAACCACTGGCCACTGCTTGTAAGGACAATATTGTTAGGAAGGCAGGTCCAGGGTTTTGACCCAGTGACAGAGAAGGAATGGTGACACATTTATAGTTTGGAGGGGATCTTGTAGGGAGTGGTATTCCCATGTATCTGCTCTTGTCCTTCTAGATGGAAGTAGTCACGTGTTTTGAAAGCGCTGTCTGAGGATTTTTGGAGGAATTTCTGCAGTGTACCTTGTAGATGGTACACACTGCTGCTACTAAGTGTTGGTGGTGGAGGGAGTGAATGTTTGTGGATGTGGTGCCAATCAAGTGGGCTGTTTTGTCCTGAACAGTGTTGAGCTTCTTGTGTTGTTGGAGCTGCACCTGTCCAGGGCTGACTTGTGTCTTAATGTGGAAAGATTCAGAAGCTCAGGTTGTCCTCAGCCTTCTGAATGATGAAAAGTCTGCCGAGTGACCACCTCTTCTGGAATTTGCCGGTCTGTTCAGTTGTTGTGGCATTTTCACCAAGTCCTTGGAGGTGGAACAGTTGTTGCCCTGTAAATTTGATGTTTCAGTTCCATATGCGTTCATTATGTTACTTCCTCTCCATGTCCTGCTCTGACAGGTGCAACAGTATCCCACAACATGAGCAGACGGTTGCTGCATCTTTCCTCGTCCTCTGCCCCACCCAACAGCATTCTGACAGTATTAGCCTCATACATAACTCCCCCAATTTGGATGGTTTTCCCAACGGACATTTATCCCTTAACCTCTTCCACACCCCCCTCACCATCATTCCCATGAGGAGTTGATCACTTGGCTAACTGATGCATTCTTTTTAACATTCAGCCAGTGAAGGAAACAGAAGAGCATCATTAACCTCGCCACCCCACACCACCACACACACACTCCCATGCTTGTACTGAGCGGTGGTGAAGGAGCCATCTTTCAGAAAGAAACTTCTTCAATAAGACCATGCCTGCCATCACGAGAACAGATAAATCTTGTGTATTATTTACAGAAGAGGCTATTTTACTTCTGTATGTCCTGGGGCTGACATGCTTCTGTTAACTTCTGATTTAGTGACATTGATTATCTAATGGTTGCCCCTCTCTGCTCTCGTGCTATTAATTAGGATATTTGAAGATTACAATTTTAGTTTGTCTGCAGCATTTGTAATTTCTCTCAGAATTTCTCTCTCACTTTCTCGCTCTTGGTGGATGACTGTCTTCCTTCACAGTTGCATTCAATGTATTTCCAAGTCAGGATGGTGAATGGCTTGGAGGGGAACTGGAAGGTGGCATTTCTAGTATGCTACCCCTGTTCTTCCAGGAAGTGGTCGTGGGTTTGTCTGAGGATCTTTAGTGAATTTCTGCAGTGCATCTTGTAGATAGCATACACTTCTGCTCCTGACTGTCGGTGGTAGAGGGAGTGGATATTTGTAGATGTAGTGCCAGTCAAGCGCGCTGCTTTGTACTAGTTCGTTTAAAGCTTCTTGTGTTGTTTGGGCTGCACTCATCCAGGCAAATGGGGACTATTCAATCACACGCCTGACTTGTGCCTTGTAGATAGTGGACAGGCTTTGAGGAGTCAGGAGGAGAATTACTCCCTGCGGTATTCCTAGCTTCTGACCTGCTCTTTCACTGTGTTTATATGGTGAGTGCAGTTGAGTTTCTGGTCAATGATGACCCTCAGGATGTTGATAGTGGGGATTCAGTGATGGTAACACTGTAGAATGCCAAGGGGCAGTGGTTAGATTGTCTCTTATTGGTGATGGTTGTATTGTGTGACACAAATGTTATTTGCACTTGTTGGCCCAAGCCAGGTCTTGTTGCATTTGAACAAGGACTGCTTTAATATCTGAGGAGCTGCGAATGGTTCTGAACATTGTGCAATCATCAGTGAACATCCCAACATTGTAAAGGGTTCAGAATTGAGGGTATGCCACATAATTAGACATTCAGTACTGAGGGGGTGCCTTATTGTCAGAGGGTCAACATTGAGGCAGTGCCACATCCTAAAGGGTTTAGAATTGAAGGAGTGCCACTTGATTACAGGAGCCGAGCTGAGGTATTGCAGCACTTAGAGAAGGTCTAACTGAGGGAATGCCTTATTGACAGAGTGTCAGTCTTGAGGTATTGAAGCACAGTCAGAGGTCCAGTACTGAGGGGGCCCCTCATTGCCACTGGGTTAATACTGAGTCAGTTCCTCAACGTTATGGGGTCAGAATTGAGGGAGTGCGAAATGATTAAAAGTTCAGGACTAACAATACAGGACTGTCAGTGAGTCAGATCTGTAGGAGTCAGAGGGTCAATACGGAGGCAGTGCGTCATTGTGTAGGTGTTGGAATTGAGCGAGTGCCAACTGATTAGAGAGTGAGTCTAGAGGCAATGTGTCACGGTCAATGGGTTAGAACTGAGGGAGCGCCACATATTAAGAGGGTTGGTACTGAGGTATTTGCAGCAGTGTGGGAGTGCCTCGTTCTCACAGGATATTACTGAGAAAGTGCCTTATTGTCAGTGAAACATGGAATCATAGAATCGCAGATGTACAGTATGAAAACAGACACTTTAGTCCAACTCGTCCATACTGACCAGATAACCAAAATTAATCTATTCAATTTGGGCATATCCCTCAACCCTTCCTATTCGTAGACCCATTCACTTGCCTCTGAAATTTTGTTATTGTGCCATCCATCACCAATTCTACTGGCAGCTTATTGCATACATGTGCCACCCTCTGCATGAAAATGTTGCCCCTTAGGCCCCTTTAAAACTTCCCCTCTCAAAATAAACACATGATATCTAGTTTTGGATTCCCCGACCGAGGGGAAGCGACCCTGGCTGTTCACCCAAGCCATGCTCTCATGATTTTATAAACCTCTATAAGGTCCTCCTCGCCCTCTGACACTCCAGGAAGAATGGCCCGAGCCTATTCAGCCTCTCCTTATAGCTCAAACCCTCCAACCCGGTGGTCACAGGCGTTCAATCTGAAAAGTAACACTCGACCAGAACCCTCTCTCCTACCTTCTATTCAATTTTCGTATCCAGATGGCTCGTTCTCCCTGTATTCCATGTGACCTAACGTTGTTAACCAGTCCACCATGCGAACTTTGTCAAACCACTTAATCAAGAGTGGCACCATAGAATCAAGGCTCTCAAAACTACTTTGGCTGCAGTGCTTTGAAGACTTCCCTTCTCTTTCCCGGTAGGCCTGCAAAAACATTCCTTTCGTGAAGACATTCCAGCCCTGGAGGCAGCTGCTCTGTTGGCTGAAGGATTTGACAAAAGACTGTACGCACAAAGCACTT
>NW_025980456.1:0-1732 GCF_021869965.1 Rhincodon typus | reverse complement strand
ACAGAGTATGATCTCGTCTGACATTATCAAGGAGTTGCTGCGTTGCTGGATATATGATGCAGTGAGATTCAGAAATGGATATTAAAAAGCCTGTGGCATTATTCAAAGAAAGAATGCCTTCCTCTTTGTCCAGTCCAATATTTCAATAATGGTGAACGGATATTTTTTAGGGTGCGAAGCAGGTTTGCAGTGGAATTCTCCAGGGGCTGCGACTGGGACGTTTGTCGTTCCTGATAGATAATTAATTATCTTGATCGTGGTGTGCAGGGGACAATTTCCAAGTTTGCAGATGCCATTAAACTTGAGAATTGCAAATTGTGAGAAGAATAATGTGGAACTCCAAAAATGCACTGAAAGGTTGGTGGAGTGGGCAGATAGGTGGAAGATGAGGTACAATGCAGAGAAGTGTAAGGTGATGCGCTTTGTCTTTCAAGTGATTTTCCTAACAAAGTAAAAAAAGGAGTATGGACGTGCACAGTTGAAATGATGGTAGCAGTACAGATGGAGAGAGCAATAAATAAAGCATACAGCCTTTGTTAATAGGGGTACAGAGTAAACGAGTAAGAAGTTGATGATATTGAAATTCTGCAAGGCAAGTTAAATCTCAGCTGGAGTATTGTGCACAGTTGTGGCCTGCACATTATAGGAAAAAGGCAAATGCATTGATGTGCTGATTATGACTAGAATAGTTTCAGGTAGGAAAAGCTTCAGCTGGAAGAATAGATTGAAGATTTCGGGACTGTTCTCTCTCAACAGCAGGCTGACAGGAGATGGAATTGAGGTTTTTTGAAATCGTGAGTGTTCGAAACAGATTAGATAGGGAGAAGATGTCCCTGCTCGTAGAAGAGCTCTATCATACAGTGTGCAGTTAGGTTATGGAGTGCACTGCTGTAAATGTGATGAATGAGGTTCAATGGAGACGTACAGAGGGCATTGGATGAAAATGGTGTGCAGGTGATAGGCGGAAAAAGGATTTGCATGAGATGATAGAGACTACTCAGTATGATGGGCCAAATGTCCCCCTTCCCCTTCTGTAATTTTGCGATTTGCTGTATCCAAAAATTACCTGAAATTTATTACAAACACCAAGAAAACAGCACTGTTACTACTTAACTGTCTTTCAAAGGATTACTTTGATTTCAAAATGGTTTTGTGGACTCTTCGAAGACAGATAACATCGGGTTTAAAATGACACAGACGCAGAGGGTCAATACTGAAACAGTACCTCATTGTAACAGGGTTCGAATTGAGGATGTGCCTCTTGATTGGACAGCCAGTACTGAGATTTTGCAGGTCTATCACAGAGTAAATATTGAATGAATGCCTCATTGTCAGAGCGTCAGAACTGTGGGAGAGCATTATTGTCAGAGGGTCAGGACTGAGGCAGTGCCTCATTATGCAGATGTCAGAATTGAAGCAGTGTCACATGATGGGAGGGTCAGTCCTGAGGTATTACAGCACTGTCAGTGGTTTAGTACTGTGGGAATGCTTCCTTATCATATGGTCAGTACTGAGCAGGTGCCTTAATATCATATGTTCAGTCCCGATAGAGTGCCTCATCATCGTGAGTCATTACTGAGTCAGTGCCTGTTTGTCAAAGGTACATTACAGAGGGTGTGCATCATTGTCAGAGGTTCAATAGAGAGGCAGTACCTGATTGTAAGGGGGTCAGATCGGAATGTGCCACATGCTTAGATGGTCAGTTCTGTGGTAGTGCAGCACTCTAAGTGGG
>NW_025980455.1:0-5679 GCF_021869965.1 Rhincodon typus | reverse complement strand
GATATCCATTCCACAATGGTGGTGTCGTCAGCAAACTTGCAAATGACATTTGTTCAGAATTTGGCGACACAGTTGTAGGTGTACAGGAAGTACAGTAGGGGCTGAGGATGCATCCATGGGGGGGGGGCCCCAGTGTTGAGTGTTATTGTGGAGGAGGGGCTGTTACCTATCCTCACTGATTGTGGCCTATGGGTCAGAAAGCTGAAGAACCAATTGCAGAGGGCAGAGCCGAGACCAAGGGCACACAGTTTTGAGATCAGTCTGGAGGGGATAATGGTGTTGAAGGTGGAGCTGTAGTCAATGAGCAGGAGTCTGATGTAGGTGTCTTTTTTGTCCAGATGTTCCAGGGATGAGTGCAGGGCTAGGGATATGGCGTCCTTTGTGGATCTGTTATGTTGGTAAGCATATTTCAATATCAGCAGTAATTTGCTTGAAACACTCTGGATGCTGGAAACATAAAATCATGAGAGGCATGGATAGGATGAAGAGCCAAAGTCTTTATCCCAGCATAGGGAAGTCCAAAACTAAAGGGCACAGGTTTAAGGTGAGTGGGGAAAGATTTAAAAGGGACCCGTGGGGGTAACTTTTTCACACAGAGGGTGGTGTGTGTATGGAACAAGCCTTCCCACTGTGTATAGATGGTTCATAACAAGTATGGTTAGAACACAGCAAGTAATATTTAGTGGATGTTTCTCGGCTGGAATAAGGTTTGCAATAGAATTCACCAAGAGATAGTATTAGGACCTTGCTTTTCCTGATATGTATTAATGATCCAGATCCTGGTGCACAGGGGACAATTTCAAAGCCTGCAGATGATGAAAAACTTAGGAGTGAAGAGGACAGTGTAAAACTTCAGAAGAACGAAGAGAGGGTCAGTGCAGAGAAGAGTGAGGGGATTCAAATTGGTAGGAAGGGTGTGGAGAAGCAACATTAAGTGAGCAGTACATTTCTAAAGAGGGCACAGTAACAGAGAGATCTGGGTGTATATGTACATAAACCATGAAAGTGGCAGATGAAGTGATGGGGACTGGTACAATTACAACATTTAAAAGGCAACTGGATGGGTACATGAATAGTAAGGGTTTAGAGGGATATGGGCCAATTGCCGGTAAATGGGTCTGGGTTAGATTGGGACGGCTGGTCGGTGCAGACAAGTTGAATCCAAGGGTCTGTTTCCATGCTGTATAACTCTATGACTCTATTTAGACTGTGAACATGCGACTTTGTAGCCTTCCCACTATGCATAGACGGTTCATAAATGTTGTTTGAAAATAACATAGAACTCTGGACTGAGGTCCCACAAAGATCTGAAGAACCCAAACCACAACAAGGTAGCAGTGGTGGAGACACTGTTACAAAGTAGACATTGGAAATATATTCGGTTAAATAGAAACTCTTCAGTCAAAAATGTTAAGTTAATAATGTTGGAAACTGAGAGAATATGTGAGGATGAAATCTAATGCTTATGAATATAGACAAATCTCTGAATCAAGTTGACCTCTGCAGTTGTACAATCTGCAGTAATGTTGGAACACAGCTCAGTGTTTGTTGCTCTATGGTGAGGCAGCTATAGGATAAAGGTTGTTTAACATAACCTCAGAGTGTGTAAAGTAACCTAGGACTCTAGCCTGAGCTTCTATGAAGACAAGAAGACCTCATACTAAAGTAGCATGCCTGTAGCAAACCACATCAACCTGAACTTTCAGATCTGTTTGGAAAGCTCAGCACATTTCACCCAAATTGACCCGGTCATACACTACGATTGAAACATAAAGAGAAGTAATGAAAAGGACTTTGAACCGGTAGAGCAGACAAAACAGATAACCCAGAAAGATGCAGGTCACTATTTGCAGATTATATAGTCGACAATTTAAATGCAGTCAACCCTCAAACCATTTATAGAAAGATACGTTATACTCAATTAAGCCAGATATAAGACCATAAAATTGTACGACAGTAGATAATCACTGTAAAAGCTGAATAAGCATTCACACAATACATATTATCCTTGGAGAATGTGTTGTTTATGACTAAAGGCATACAAGATTGAGGGGTGATCAAGAAAATTATTCAATAAAGTTAATACAGAAAATTTACTTTCCCTCATACAGGAATCAAAGACTAGCAGACAGAATGTTATTATTAAAGCTCACAGGTGGTACTTATTCACTCAAATGTAGTCAAAGTAGGGAATTGGGGCCCTCTTGTGGTGTAGTGGTACCGTCCCTTTCTTTAACCAAGAGACATGGGTTCAAGTCCCACCTGCTCCAGAGGTCTGTGATACCATCTCTGAAGTGGTTCTCTTCCACTGTGGTGCTGGGAGCTAATATGGAGTTTTTAGAACTGGAATCATAAAGATGGGTTTATAAAGGGAAAGCCATGCTTAAATAAGCGGCTAGAGATTTTTTTGAAGAGTTAAGGGAGAGGTTTGATGAGGATATTGCTACTGATGTGGACTTCCAAAAGACGTTCGACTCAGTGCCATGTAATAGAATTCTGAGCAAAGTTATAGCTCTTGGTATTCAGGGGCAGTAGCAATATGGATACAAAAATTGGCTGAGGGTTAGAACACAGCAAGTAATATTTAGTGGATGTTTCTCGGGCTGGAGTAAGGTTTGCAATAGAATTCACCAAGAGATAGTATTAAGACCTTGCTTTTCCTGATATGTATTAATGATCCAGATCCTGGTGCACAGGGGACAATTCCAAAGCCTGCAGATGATGAAAAACCTAGGAGTGAGGAGGACAGTGTAAAACTTCAGAAGAACGAAGAGAGGGTCAGTGCAGAGAAGAGTGAGGGGATTCAAATTGGTAAGAAGGGTGTGGAGAAGCAACATTAAGTGAGCAGTACATTTCCAAAGAGAGCACAGTAACAGAGAGATCTGGGTGTATATGTACATAAGCCATGAAAGTGGCAGAACAATAGGAGTGGGCAAATAATAAAAGATTGGGATGCTGGGCTTTATTAAGATGGGCATAGAGAGGGCAAGAGAAAGAAGGTCACGTTAAAATTGTACAAGTCACTAGCTCGGCCTCAGCTGGAGTACTGTGCACAGTTCTAGGCACTGCAGTCTGGGAAGGAAGTGAATATATTGGAGAGAGAGCAGAAGAGATTTGTAGGAATACTTCCAGAGATGAGATGTAATGAAGGTAGTTTGGAGAAGTTGGGATTTTTCTCCTTGAAGAGGAAAAGACTAAGAGAAGATTTTGTTTAAATTTTCAAAATCATGAGAGGTCGAGAAAAAGCTGCTCCAGCTTGTAAAAGGAACCAAAACAAGAGATGAAAAGCACTTTGCAAAAGGAGCGAACGTGATTTACAAAAGAAAGGTTACTCATATGGCAAAGGGTTTGGGTCTGGAATGCGCAGCCTGGAAGTGTGGAGGCAGATTCAATCAAGACATTTAAGGGAATACTGGAAGCTTATTTAAATAGAAACAATGTGCACACTATGGGGCAAAAGTCAGAATGCTCAATCAGAGAGGTAGTGCAGACACAATGGACTGAATGGCCTCCTGTACTATAGCAATCCCATGATTCAGTGATTCTTGTTAGGTTTGGTGGTGTCAAGGGACAAGGAGTGAAAGTTGGTAAGTGGAGCTGTGGTCCAAATTAGCTAAATCCAAATAAAGCGTCTAGCAAGCTTAATAAAGCAAGCTAGTGGCTGGGAATCCTGCAGCAAATAACTCACCTCCTGACTCCCCAAAGCCTGTCCACCATCTACAAGGCACAAGTCGGGAGTGTGATGGAATATTCCCCACTTGCCTGGATGGGTGCAGCCCCAACAACACTCAAGAAGCTCGGCACCATCCAGGACAAAGTAGCCCTCTTGATTGGCATCACATCCACCACCTTCCACATTCACACCTTCTACCACCAATGCACAGTGGTAACCATGTGTACCATCTGCATATTGCATTGTGGCAACTTTCAACAACACCATCTAAATCCACAAACTCCACTATCTAGAAGGACAAGGGCAGCAGATACATGGAAACACCACCACCTACAAATTCCCCTCCAAGCCACTCACCGTCCTGACGTGCAAATATATTACTCTTCTTTCAGTGTCACTGGATCGAAATCCTGAAACTCCATTGTTAACAGCTCTGCGTGTCAACTCACTCCCTAATGCAGTGCTGCAGTTCAAGATATAAGTTCATCATTGCCCTCTCAAGGATACTTAAGTATGGGCAACAAATGCTGGTCTAACTAATGACAAAGTATTAAAAATATTGAGCTGGAGCATCTGCATGGTCTATTTCTGTTTCTGTGTGCATTGAGGGCAGCTGACCATTAGCTCAGAATCCTTGAAGTAGAGGAACACTTGGTTTTCATCATTTTCATTACTTGATTTATTTGTTAAAATTTGGTTCAGCAGGTGGAAGGGAAGGGCTTTAGTGTGCCATGCTTCAACAACCTACAAAATGCTTGTCCCTTTACCTAATTTTAGATGTACTATGATCAAGAATCAAGAAGTTCCCTCTAACTTAGCAACAAGCCTGTCAAAAGGCTGGCATCATGATCTCACATGGGCACCAAGCCCAAGGACCTAAAGCTTGTCACTTAGCAGAATCTTAGAGTCATAGAACGCAACAGGAAACACTTGTGCCATTGTATTGAGCTTACTTTCCCGCTCCCTGCCTTTTAGTCATAGCCTCATGTCTACTTCCTGTCATATCTCGGGAATGGAAGTAGGTCATTTACCTCCTCAAAGCTTTTCTGCCGCTGTTTGTTGGTGTTCTGACTGCTCGATGACCTCATTCCATATACTTGCTTTTGCTCCATATGGTTAAGGAGCTGGTAATCAAGAACCAGTCAATGTCCAATTTAAACTAACAATTGTCCCTGTATCAAATACGAGTTACAGAAAGAAAGTCCCGAAATTCTACCAACTATGTGTGTAGATGCGTTTGCGATTTTTATCAAAAAAGATTTGGTTCTAATCTTTAGTCTGTACCCCCACGTAGTCCTAAACTCATTAACTAGCAGAAATAAATTGCAGCTAACCTACCTGATCCTGTTTATATTTTGAAAACCTCAATAAACTAACCACTAACCTTCTAAACTCAAGGGAATACAACCCGAGTTTAAGTAACTCTCCCATGCAATCAACCCTTGGAGCCCAGTAAACTTATGCTATGCTCCCTCCAAGATCAATGTTTTGCTTATGTTGGAGTTTAAAAGAATGAGCGAAGACCTTATCAAAACATGTAAGGTTCTTAACTTGACAGGGTAGATGCAGAAATGATATTTCTCCTTGTGGGAAAGTCATAGAGTCATACAACATGAAAACAGACCCTTCAGTCCAACTCATCCAGGCCAACCTGTTATCCCAATCTGACTTAGTCCCATTTGCCAGCATTTGGCCCATATCCCTCTAAACCCTTCCTGTTCATATACCCATCCAGATGCCTTTTAAATGTTATAATTGTACCAGCCTCCACCACCCCCTCTGGCAGTTCATTCCATACACGCACCATCATCTTCTGACCCATAGGCCACAATCAGTGAGGATAGGTAACTGCCCCTCCTCCACAATAACACTCAACACTGGAGTCCCCCAAGGATACATCCTCAGCCCCTACTGTACTCCCTGTACACCTACAACTGTGTCGCCAAATTCTGAACAAACGTCATTTGCAAGTTTGCTGACGACACCACCATTGTGGAATGGATATC
>NW_025980454.1:1028-5679 GCF_021869965.1 Rhincodon typus | reverse complement strand
CCCAGGGATGTGCGGGTTAGGGTGGATTGGCCGTGATAAATTGTCCCATAGTGCCCAGGGATATGCGGGTTAGGGTGGATTAACCATGGGAAATGCAGGATTACAGGGACAGGTTAAGGGGGTAGGTCTGAGTGGGATGCTCTTTGGAGGGTCGGTGTAGACTCAATGGGCCGAATTGCCTGCTTCCGCGCTGTCGGGCTTCCATGATTCTGAGTAAGCCACTCAGAACTGAGAAGAGGAAGAATTTCTTCCCTCAGAGAGCTATGAAACTGCGGAATTCTCTCTCGCAGGAAGCTGTTGAGGCCAGTTCATTGGATATAAACAGCGGGACGTGGCCCTTGCAGATAAAAGGGATGAAGGGGAATGGAAAGAGAAAGCAGGAGCGGGAGATGAAATTGCATGATCAGCCATGATTGTATAGAATGGCTGTGCAAGCTCGAAGGGCCAAATGGCCTACTCCTGTGCCTATTTTTGTGTGTTTCCAATCCGGTGTGTTTCAATGAGATTGCCTCTCATTCAGGTAAACTCCAGCAAGTAGACTCCTAAGCTTTGCTCATGCGACAGTCCCTCCCACATCCCGGGGATCATCCCAGTGAACCTACTGTGCACTGACTCCGAAAAGGTACGCTCTGCGCTCAAGGCTGTGTCAACAAAAGCTGGCCAGAAGAAACAGGAGCAGATGTGGGCCTGATCCGCCAATCAAGTGGATCAGAGATTCCTCACGTCGACTTTCCTGTCCTTTTCCTGTAACCCTCGGATTCCTACCCTCCCCCCGCCCGCACTCCCCGAGTGACAGACCTTGCCCACATCCCGTGAACACAAAACGCTGGGAGAAATTCTCCAGCCCGCTGGAAACAGCATCAAAAGGGTGGAGCGCTGTTGTTCAGGCACTGAGCACGGGAGAAGTGCTGACACCTGTCCTGGCTCCACAACTCTTATTTCCCAAACCCTTTGCGGAAGGGGCAATGCCAAGGTGGGCACACAACAGTGCACAGGCCATCGGCGAAATACACAGGGACCTCGTGCCCCTACCAGCCTTTAGAAAGAAAGTAATTTGAGGCTCCTTATCTGTACACAAGCCTCAACTACCCACAGCGCATAACTTTCAGATCAACGCAAGCCAGGACAGAGTGAGCAAAGACAAACACATATTTTTCAAATGATTCACTTCCCTGGCCTCGGCTCCCAGGAACATTTGGAATCAATCTGTTGCGCAGAGCAGAGGAGATGGGCCCAGGCTCCATTTTAAAGAGTGGTCTGCACTGTCCTTACAGCTGCTGTCTCAGCTCCTCGGGGGCTCCTTCCTGCCTGAGGCAGGGGGACCATGTCTTAACTCACCCTCACAGCGTTCGAGGTCGCACTGCGGGCTGGGAGCTGGGCACCTGAACGTTCACTGCTCCTCCTGTCATCCGCTCCAGGTCTTAAACCCTATCTATGTCACCCCCCACCCCTCCCTATCTCTCTCTCCCCCCCCCCCCCCCCCCCCCCCCCCCCTCCCCCGTCACCTCCTCCCAGCCCCCTACACCCCCTCTCTATCTCTGTCACCTCCTCCAGCCCCCTACACCCATTCCCTATCTCTGCCACCCCCTCCAGCCCCCTACACCCCCTCCCTATCTCTGTCACCTCCTCCAGCCCCCTACACCCCCCTCCCTATCTCTGTCACGTTCCTCCAGCCCCCTATACCCCCTCCCCATCTCTTGGCAGTGTACAGGGACTAACACAGCAGAGAATACCAACAGGAGATGAACATCTCAGATGCTCTGTACGGGGAGAGCAATTTTAACGCCACTGAATGTCAAAGAAGGACTGAACAGAGAGAAGGAAACACGTGCTGGGGGAAAAGACAGTGTGGCCTGGCGCTGAAGTAGCTCTCAACCTAAGAAGTGACTTCAGTAAGAAAGACAGAAATTATTCAGACAGTTCTGGGAGGTAGCTTACCCACCAACGTCTGAGGAAGAAGTCAAGACTGACGATGAAAGCTGGTCCAGCCCATGAGTGAATTTAAAAATAGCCCAGTGTGCGAATAAACAGCAAGGGCAAGGAAGAGATGGTGATGGATAATGGAACTCCCGACACACAGTCAACAGCACAATGGAGTCTGGGAAATTCCATTCAGAAGGTCGCACAGACAGATCCCACAAGTCTTTAGATACAGATGTACTGTCCTAACCAGTTCCACTGAAGCAAACTGGAAAGGTTCCAGCTTGCATACAAAGTCAAGCAGCATTCCCAGCGCCAAAACAGGCTGTTCTTGGAGTGGGAATTCTTGAGCCCTCTGCTCCCCAAAGCTAACACAGATATCTGTGCAGTTCATGCAACGCCATTGTCAGAATGCACAGCTCAAATCCAACGTCTCTCCCCCCTCCCCAATGCACCACCCTGACCTGGTTTGTTTCCTCCTCGTTGACCAGCATCGACGACAGCCCCTCCTAACAACCTGACAGTCACGTCCGTGCGGAGTTTTCCAAGTCCTCGAAGCAGTACAAGCAGGAACGAGAACAAAAGTCCAAGGTCCGTTCCTTGCTGATAAATTAGCCATCAGTTCCGCTTTGATACAACAACAACAATAAAAGGACCTGAGCTACTTCCCAGGAGCAATACTCGAGTGATTCTGAAAGGTCTCTCTTTGCTCCTGGGATATGGGTGCCCAGTGCCCTTTCAACTGAACCTCTTCCTCTTGCTGTTTCAGACAGTGTGGACTGGAGTCACGTGTAGGCCCAGACTGGGTGAGGGTGGCAGTTTCAACACCAGCCTCCCCCCCACCACCCATGAGTATTTGTCGCCGCTGATGATGGTCGTCAAGGACACTATCCCCCTCCCCCCCGCCGCCAAAAACAAAAACCTTTTCACTTCCCGATTTCTATCATTCATTCACTCACGGGAATGTGGGCTAGGCCCAGCATGCATTGCCCAGTCCCATTCTGCCCTGAAGCCAGCTAAGAGTCGACCACAATGCCGTGGGTCTCGAGTCACATGTAGGCCAGACCACAAGGGGATGACAAATTTCCTTCCCCGAAGTCATAGAGCTGTGCAGCACGGAAACAGACCTTTCAGCCCAACTGGTCCATGCCGACCAGATATCCCAAATTAATCTAGTCCCATTTAGAGTCATAGAGCTGTGCAGCTTGGAAACAGGCCCTTCAGCCCAACCCGTCCGTGCTGACCCAGATATCCTAAATTAATCTAGTCCCATTTGCCAGCATCTGGCCCCTATCCCTCTAAACCCTTCCTATCCATGTCCCCATCCAGGTGCCTTTTAAATGTTGTCATTGTACCAGCCTCCACCACTTCCTCTGGCAGCTCCTTCCACACACGCACCACCCTCTGTGTGAAAAAGTTGCCCCTTAGGTCCCTTTCCCCTCTCACTTTAAACTTATGCCCTCTAGTTTTGGACTCCCCTACCCTGGAGGAAAAGACCTTCCCTATTCACCCTATCCATGCCCCTCATGATTTTATAAACCTCTATAAGGTCACCCGTCAGCCTCCGACGCTCCGGGGGAAATAGCCCCAGCCTCTCCCTGTAGCTCAAACCCTCCAACACCCTTGTAAATCTTTTCTGACCCTTTCACAACATCCTTCCTGTAGCAGGGAGACCAGAATTACACGCAGTATTCCAAAAGTGGCCCTAACCAATGTCCTGTACAGCCACAACATGACCCTCCCAACTCCCTATACTCAATGCACTGACCAATAAAGTCAAGCGTACCAAACACCTTCTTCACCGCCCTGTCTACCTGTGATTCCACTTTCAAGGAACTATGTACCTGCTCCCCAAGGGCTCTCTGTTCAGCAACACTCCCCAGGACCTTACCATTAAGTGTATAAAGTCCTGCCCTGGTTTGCCTTTCCCCAAAATGCAGTGCCTCATCCCAGAGTTTCAGGATAAAGGGGTGGGCCACATTGGACTCAGAGGAGGGGAAATGTCTTCACTCAGAGGGTGGCGAATCTTTTGCCCCAGTGGGTGATGGATGCTCAAGTGCTGACAACAAGAGATTTCCTAGTCTTTGTCGGAGGGGAAATCGAGGGATATAAACCGAGGGAGCGGGCATGAAAGTGGAGTTGAAGCCTCCAGATCAGCTTGAGCTTGGTGCAGCAGGGATGATGGGCTGAACGGTCTCCTTCTGGCTCCAATTTGGCCCCGTGTGTGGAGGTCAGCACATAATACCGCAGGAAAGCACACAGGGGTAGGGAGATGGCGGCAATTACTTCAGGGAACGGAGGGAGAGGAGTATAGTGTGGCTGTGTGTATGTGCGAGGAGAAGAGATACACAGGCAGTCAGGCATTTAAACCACGGCCGTGGGCTGTTGGAGGCTGGTAATGCCGCCTTAAGAACATTAGCGACTATACCTTCACAAACACAGCTTGACATCAGAGCGTGGTGAAGGAGTTTTCAATTATCATCACTGTTCTTATGCAGAAACCTACCAGTTTCCGCAGAGCAACAGCTCACCCACTACAATGTGTTAGTGGCCCAGATCATCGACTCATCTATCTCACATGTTGGTTGGTTGACCCAATAACAGCAACCACTCCCTCAGCGCTGACCCTCCGACTGTGCCCGCTCCCTCAGCGCTGACCCTCCGACACTGCCCGCTCCCTCAGCGCTGACCCTCCGACACTGCCCGCTCCCTCAGCGCTGACCCTCCGACA
>NW_025980454.1:0-928 GCF_021869965.1 Rhincodon typus | reverse complement strand
CGCTCCCTCAGCACTGACCCTCCGACTGTGCTCTCTCCCTCAGCACTGACCCTCCGACAGTGCCCGCTCCCTCAACGCTGACCCTCTGACAGTGCAGCGCTCCCTCAGTAGAGGAATGTTGGCCTGGAATAGGGAGTTGACATTCAAACTCCCAACCTGGTGAGTCTGTGGGGATGGTAGCTGTATTTCTGGGTACAGTGGAGAGCAGGGTAGGGTGAGGAGATCAGAGGCGGGTGAACTTATCGCAGTAAGAGCCAGCGTCTGCAGTTCATCAACTCTTTCCCACCCAAGCACATGCTCAGAGGTCAGAAGAGGTGAAAGACTTCATTTCCCGAAATAGTGCCTTAGCTATTTCCCAAAGCAGCACTGGTGAGGCAATATAGTGTGAGGAATTGTTCTCTGCTCTCAGTTTGTCCTTACCTCTGTCTGAAAGCACAGACTCAGTCAAGGTGAGTCAGACACTGTGGGATACAGATGATTAACTCGTCACCTTTAACCTCCAAGCAAAGCCAACGATCCCATTAAGCAGCTTCAACCACCATGTGAAGGAACAGGTCACAGTCCCAGCCTTGTACAGCTACCCCAATCCCTAACTTAGCCAGGACAGAGGCTCTGCTCCCGCTGTGGCACTTCTGCATTGTCAGAGGCGCCTCAGAGAATTCCGACAGGGTGGAAAGAGGCCATCTGGCCCATCGACTCCACGCCTATCGGACTCTGGGCCAACGAATCCCTACAGTGCGCAAGCTGACCATTCGGTCCAAGGAGTCCACACTGACCCTCCGAAAAGCATCCCACCCAGACACACGATTCCTACCCTATCCCTGCAACTTTGCATTGCCCATGACTAATCACCCACCCCGCACATCCCTGGGCACTACGGGACAATTTAGCACGGTCAATCCACCCTAACCTGCACATCCCTGGGCAC
>NW_025980453.1:0-5679 GCF_021869965.1 Rhincodon typus | reverse complement strand
TGTGGATGAATAACTGATTTCTTTAGCAAACAGAAGAGCTAAAATTAAGAGCATCAGAAATAGACAGGAAGGAACGAAAGTCTAATCTCCATGACACTGCTGCAAGCAACATAGGAGAAGATATTGGTTATTTACTTTGATCACTTTCAGTCATTCCTGCCTACATTCTGTTCACACTTGGTTATTCCAACATACTCCTTAGTAGTCTCTCAAACTCTACTTACCATAAACATGGGTACCCAAACCTCTGCTGCTTGCATCTTAACTCAAACCAAGCCTTGTTTGTGTGAATTGGGAGCAGCAGATTGGCCATTCAGCCTTTTGAATGGCAGAGCAGGCTCAATCAGATCACAGCCTCAAATGCACATTTCCACCTACTCCTGATAACCTTTCACCCCTTTGCTTAAGAATCTGCTTCCACCACCTTCTCAGGAGGAAATTCTAAAGATTCACCACTCTCTGAGTCTAAAAAAAATTCACCCACCCATTGTGGTAAAATGGGCAACCTCTTATTTTTAAACACAGACATGGGTCTAGACTCTTCTGTAAGAGAAAACATCCTGTGACAAGCCTCCTCAGGATCTTATAGAATCATAAAGTCCCTACAGTGTGGAAGCAGGCCTTTCAGCCCATCAAGTCCACACCAGCCTTCTGAGGAGCATCCCACCCAGACCCACCCCCACTACCCTATCCCTGTAACACTGAAGATGAGGGACCTTGTCAAATGCTTTCGTAAAGTCCATGTAAACAACATCCACTGCCTTATCCTTAATCATCTTTGTCACTTCCTCAAAAATAAAAACTCAATCAAGTTTGTGAGGTAAGACTCTCCCTGCATAAAACCATGTGGACTATCCCTCATAAGTCTATTCTCCGAAAGCAAGTAAATCCTGTCCCTAAGAATCTTCTCCAATAATGTCTTTACCACTGATGAAAGGCTCACTGGCTGAAAATTTCCTGGAGTATCCTTATGTTTCAAACAAGTTGCCAGTTACTTTTCTAAACTCGAGGAGATTCAAGCCCAGACTGTCTAGCCTTTCCTCATATGAAAACCTACCCATTCCAGGTATTAGTCTGGTAAACCTTCCCTGAACTGCTTACAACACATTTACATCCTTCCTCAAATAAGACCAATATAGTACAGAGTACTTCAGATGTAGTCTTACCAGTGCCCTCTACAACTACAACATAATCTCCCTACTTTTGTACTCAACTCCCCTCACAATAGATGATAATGTTCTGCTATCATTTCTAATTACTTTCTGTATTTGCATACTAACCTTTCGTGATCCATGCATTAGGAGACTCCGATTCCTCTGCAGTGCAGAACTCTGCAATCTCTTGCCATTTAGATAACATTCTTTGTTTTTATTCTATTCAGGCCCTGTTATCTCTGCATATCTCTAGCACAGACATTCCTGATGGTGTTGGCTTTTGTGACCTATACATACATACAAACTGCGTGGCTAAATGCTAAAACAGGATTTCAAGAAAAAGAAAGAGTTTGGATAGGCAAGACTTTTTCCAAGTGATCCATGCTGGCTGCATTCATTGTCAGACAGAAAACTGGAGGTCTGGCAGCATCTGTGGAGTGAGAAATCGAGTAGACAGGACAGTGAAGAAGGTGTTTGGTCTGTTTGCCTTTATTGGTCAGTGCATTGAGCACAGAAGTTAGGAGGTCATGTTGTGGCTGTAAAGGATATTGATTCGGCCACTTATGGAATACTGTTCAATTCTGGTCTCCCTGCAACAGAAAGGATGTTGTGAAACTTGAAAGGATTCAGAAAAGATTTACAAGGATGTTGCTAGGGTTGGAAGGTTTGAGCTATAGGGAGAGGCTGAACAGGCTGGGGCTATTTTCCCTGGAGCGTTGGGAGGGTGACAGATGATCTTATAGAGGTTTATAAAGTCATGAGGGGCATGGATAGGGTGAACAGACAAGGCCTTTTTCCCCGGGGTGGGGGAGTCCAAAACTACATGGCATAGGTTTAAGGTGAGAGGAGAAAGATTTAAAAGGGACCTGAGGGGTAACTTTTTCACGTAGAGGGTGGTGCGTGTGTGGAATGAGCTACCAGAGGAAGTGGTGGAGGGTGGTACAATTACAACATTAAAAGGCATCTGGATGGGGACATGAATAGGAAGGGTTTAGAGGGATAGGGGCCAAATGCTGGCAAATGGAACCAGATTAATGGATGTGTTGGACCAAAGGTTCTGCTTCCATGTTGTACAACTCTGACTCTATTACTCTAAGTCGAGTTAACACTGAGTCCAGTATGACTCTTCTTTGAGACTATGAACCTCCTAACACTTTGCCAGCAGCTACTGACAGCAGAGACCGCACTTAGCCAGTTCCTCCTTGTCCTCTCAGGAGCTGATAAACTACTCTTACCAGTCACATGTCATATACCGTCAGTTTAGTTTCCTGTGTTATTTTTAAAATAGTTGTTTCCTAATAAACTATTTTAAAATCATTTATGAACTCAAACACCCTGTTTGGGTAGACTGTGATTTCTGAAGTCAAATTTTAAATTCTTGTGGATTGGTTATAAGCATGGGACAGAAAATGCCATTCAACCAGGCAGGATGATTAGAGGTGAGAGCCACGTGATGAGACCTCCAGGAATACACACAATGCAAGTTGGCACAGCTGGCATTGCAACAGCACAACATTCAACTCTTCTTCCCTGTGAGCACAGAGCAGGCAAAGAGATTGCTGCTTTATACCTAAATAACAGCACACGCTAAATAGTCAACAAGGAGACAGGCACTCCCAGCAAAACTGAAGTTCAGGAGAATCAGGAGGCAAACTCTCTGGTGGTTGGAGTCATACCTGGCACAAAGGAAGATGATTGTTGGAGGTCAGTCATCTCAGCTCCAGGACATCTCTGCAGGAGTTTCTCAGGTCCTAAATCCAATCATCATCTTCATCTGCTTCATTTATGACCTTCTCTCCATCAGAAGATCAGAAGTTTCATGACTCCTCAGTTATCGAACCAGTGTATGTCTAATCTGCACAACCTTGAGACTTGGTCTTCTAAGCAGCAAGTAGTGTTCACACCACACAAATGACCATCTGCAATAAGAGACAATCTATACACCACAACTTGACATTTAAATGGCATTACCATCACTAAATCCCCAACATCCTAGGAGTTACCATTGACCAGAAACTCAACTGGGCTTGCCACAAATATAGTAGCTACAAGACCAAATTAGAGACGAGGAATACTGTGGCGAGTAACTCACCTCCTAATTCCCCAAAGCCTGTCCACCATCTACAAGGCACAAGGCAGGAGTGTGATGGAATACTCCCCACTTGCCTGGATGGGGGCAGTTTCACCAACACTCAGCCCTGTTTCACAAGGATCAGTACTGGGGCGACAACTGTTTACAATATACATTAATAACTCGAAGGAAGAAAGTGCAGCCAAACTTGCATTTCCATCTAATTTTGTGCTGTCTGCAAGTTGTAAGAGGGATACAAACAGTTATTGATATTGATAAGTCGGTGGGCAAGAAGTTGGCAAATGGAGTATAATGTGGGAAAATGTGAAGTTGTTCACTTTGGAAGGGAGAGCAAATGAACAGAGTGTTATTTAAATGGAGAGAAACTGCAGAAAGCTACAACACAAAGGGACTTGGTGAGACTTGTACACGAAACACGGAAAGCTAGCACACAGGGGCAGCAGGGAATCGGGAAGTCTAATGGAATGTTGGCCCTTATTTCAAGGGGGTTGGAGTATAAGAGTAGGGAAGTCTCACTGCGACTGTACAAGGTGCTGGGGAGACCACATCTGGAGCACTGTGAGCATTTGGTCCCCTTATCTAAGGGAAGATATCATTTCATTGGAGGCCGTTCAGAGAAGGTTCACTAGGATGATCCCTGGTAGGGAGGGATTGCCTTGTGAGCAAAGGCTAAGCAGGTTGGGACTCTACTCACTGGAGTTGAGAAGAAGGAGAGGTGATCTCATCAAAACATCAGATTCTTAAGGGGCTTGATAGGGTAAATGCTGAGAGGATGTTTCCCCTTATGGGAGAGTCTGGGGCCAGAGGGCACAGTCTCAGAATAAAGGGGCACCAATTTAAGACTGAGATAAGGAGGAATTTCTTCTCTCAGAGGGTTGAGAATCTTTGGAACTCCTTGCCACAGAGAGCTGTGGGGGCAGAGTCCTTGTGTATATTTAAGGCTGAGATAGATAGATTCTTGATCACTCAGGGAATCGAGGGTTACCGGGAAAAGGGCAGGAAAGTGGATGTGAGCAATGTCAGATCAGCCAAGATCCTGTTGAATAGCAGAGCAGCCTCAAGAGGTCGAATGGCCTACTCCTGCTGCTATTTGTTATGGTCTTAAGAAGCTCAACACCATCCAGGATAAAGTACCCACTTGATTGGCACCACATCCACTCCCTCCAACACTGATGCAGCAGTGTGTACTATCTACAAGATGCACTGCAGAAATTCACCAAAGATCCTCAGGCAGCACCTTCCAAACCCACAACCACTTCCATCTAGAAGGACAAGGGCAGCAGACACATGGGAATACCACCCCCTGCAAGTTCCCCTCCAAACCCCTCACTATCCTGACTTACATATCACCGTCCCTTTAGTGTCATTCATGGTATTGGCTAGGAGATAAATTTTGGCCTTGACTCTAGGACAGACTCTCACTCCTTTGGTGCAGCAGGTGGTTTTTCAGAGAGAAGGGGTTTGTGCAGAGGCTGATCAGCAGCTGGAGCTGTTTGCCAGTGAGCACTAGGAAGGCCAGCTAAGGCCAGACCTATGCACTCATTTCAGAGCCAGCTGGATGCTGCACTGGAGAAAGGGCAGGGTTGGTATTCCAGGCGAATGGAATCAAATTGACTCCAGGACCTCCTGCATCTGTAACTTTCAGCTCTGCTCAACATTTCGACAGAATGCCTAGCCAAGAAATAGGTCCTGACTGTGCAATAATGTAGTTGTGTCCTGATTACTTAAAGTTTTCTGATAGGTTTATTTAACAGCCAAACTAATACTTTTAGTGCAGAGAATTGCCAAACACAGCCTGTACCAAGTGCTAGACTGCAGAGAACCAATGGTCATGTGACAACATTTGGGTATTTGGCACATTTGTATTTTGTGCTCTTAAAGAGACAGCACTCTGAAGGTTATAACATGAGGCACCGTGCACAAGGAGGCCAAGAACAACAACAATAAATCACATTTATATAGCCCCTTTGTTGTATAACCAGTGTCCCACGGCACTCCACAAGAACGCCGTGAATTAAGATTGGATGTGAAGCCACATAAGGAACTATTTTGGCCAAGTGAGCAAAACATTTGGTCAAAGCATTAGCAGTTGGGACATCATGTTGCAGCTATACAGGACATTGGTTAGGTCACTTTTGGAATACTGCATGCAATTCTGGTCATAAGGGTCATGGATAAGGTGAATAGCCAAGGTCTTTTCCCCAGGGTGGGGGAGTCCGAAACTAGAGGGCATAGGTTTAAGGTGAGCGGGGAAGATTTAAAAGGGACCTGAGGGGCAACTTTTTCACACAGAGGGTGGTGTGTGTATGGAATGAGCTGCCAGAGGAAGTGGTGGAGGCTGGTACAATTACAACATTTAAAAGGCATTTGGACGTGTATATGAATAGGAAGGGTTCAGAGGGATATGGGCCGAATGCTGGCAAATGGGACTAG
>NW_025980452.1:0-5679 GCF_021869965.1 Rhincodon typus | reverse complement strand
TTTTCTGCATATAAACTGACGTTTTCCCAGCCACCATCAGTTCTGAGGAAGGGTCACCGGACCCGAAACGTTAACTCTGTTTTCTCCTCCACAGATGCTGCCAGACCTGCTGAGCTTTTCCAGCAACTTTGTTTTTGTTCCTGATTTACAGCATCTGCAGTTCTTTTGGTTTTTGTCCAGATAGTTCAAAACTATCTACACCAAATTGACTGCAGTGGTTCAATAAGGTAGCTAACATTCATCTTCTAAAGGGAGATTACGGATTGACAATAAATGCTGTCTCACCTGGTGAAGTCCACACCGCATGACTGAATAAAAATTCTCTTTATTTCAAATGGGCTAATGTCATTGCTGATTTCTTCATTCACTGTCATGTCCATTAGTTCTATCTCTCTGGTAAATGCCTATCCATTTCAGAGGTGTATCATACCAACTGTGAACAAGCTGATTTAAAAACAAAACAAAGCAGATGCTTTTCAGCACAGTGATCATGACCATACATTTGAGCTAGGTGGACCTGGGTTCAAGTCCGATCTGCTCCAGCGGTGTGTGATGACATCTTTGAACAGGTTGGTTCGAAATATTTACAATTGAATGGGTGACTCTAGCAGCACAGTTCAGTTTTGTTGCCAGCCAATGTGCTTGTGTACACTTTGTGGGGTTTAGCATCTTGTCTCATTCAGGCTCCAATGAACAGGTAACACAAAATGTGAGCCTACAGTCAACATTCACATTAGTTCAGCAATTAGACAACTTTTGAGAACTTGAAAAGCACTTATTCCAACATGAGGAACTGCTTATGGATCTAATAAGGATTATAAACTTTAAAGTAAAGTGGATTATACTGACTATGCTTTATTTGTGCATGACAGCTTTAAAGTTAGAGGCTACAGTTTGAAACCTCAGGCACCACTGTTCCCCATTCCTAACAGCCCTAAGGTAATCGTTACGTATATTAGCTTGTAAACTGTAGCATTTAACATTCCATGCTCCTGATTCCAAGTGGCATCACTTATACTCTTACAGAACAGGCCGTGTTGGGTTCCCCCAATCAACAACTTGATTCCATCCATAGTTGTGGTTACCAGACATATCAGCAGTGCTGCAGTTTCCATGGTAATGAAAAGAGAACATATAGTAGGCAGTTATCACCATTAGTCATGGAGTCAGAAGAGTCATAGAGCATGGAAACAAACCCTTCAGTCCAACTCATCAATGCCAACTAGATATCCTAAGTAAATCTAGTCTCATTTGCCAGCATTTGCTCCATATCCTCTACACCTTTCCTATATCCATTCAGACATCTTTTAAATGTTGTAATTGTACCAGCCTCCATCACTTCCTCTGGCAGCTCATTCCATACACACACCACCCTCTGTGTGAAAAAGTTGTCCCTTAGGTCCCTTTTAAATCTTTACCCTCTCATCTTAAACCCATGTCCTTTAGTTTTGGACACCCCCACCCCGGGGAAAAGACCTTGTCTATTTACCCAATGTATGATCCTCATGATTTTATAAACCTCTATAAGATAACCCTTCAGCCTCTGATGCTCCAGGAAAATAGCCCCAGTCTATTCAGCCTCTCCCTACAGCTCAAACTGTCCAACTATGGCAACATCCTTGTAAATCTTTACTGAACCCTTTCAAGTTTAACAACATCCTTCTTATAGCAGGGAGACCAGAATAAAATGCAGTATTCCAAAAGTACCCTAACCAATGTCCTGTACAACTGCAACATGACCTCCCGACTCCTATACTCAATATACTGACCAATAAAGGCACACATATCAAATGCCTTCTTCACTCTCCTACGTGTGACTGCACATTCAAGGAACTATGGACCTGTACTCCAAGGTCTCTTTGTTCAGCAACACTCCCCAGGACCTTACCATTAAGTGTATAAGCCCTGCCCTGATTCGTCTTTTCAAAATGCAGCACCTCACATTTATCTAAGTCCTTGTTATTCTTTGTGTCATTCATCATCCTTAGTCTCTGCCCAGCGGTTTTTCCATTCCATGTTCACACAGAAAGTGTCTTTTGCCACCAACACTACATAAGGCTCTTGCCAGTGAAGTGCTAAGATTGCTTTTACATGTCAGAACTAACCATTCTTTGATCCCCTTAAATCCAGATTATAAAGCCTAAGATTCAAACACACATCAGGCACACAAAAATAAATTCACTTGTTCTACACACAGATCAAAGAAAAACACAGGCTTTGAAAGGAAGAGAAAGAGAGAAACACACTAAACTGCCTTAAAATGACTTAAAAATCACAGCACAAGGGGTAACTTGTACATTGGCCTGGAAAGACACACACAGCTACAAGAAACAATCTGCCCCTCACCCCTACTCCAGAAGAAAGGAATTGCTGGATGTTTTATAGTTTCTATAACAGCCTTTCACAGTCAGTCTTTGGCGATTACTCTGAGCTCGTTGATATGCGTCCCATCCGAGGCCCATAGCCCATACCCAGGTCTTCATTTGGGGAACCTTGCTGCGTGCAAATTGGCTGCTACTTGCATGCATTGCAACACCAATTACACTTCAAGAGTATACCGAGAGATGTTTTGAGGTTCTGAAGAATGCAATGTCTAAGCAAATTCTGTTAATTTGTGTAGACCTCTCTCATTACTTAGGTTGCTGGTTTAATTTGTTTTGATTGGAATAGATGAAAAGTTTTCGACAATCCCAGCAACCTCGGAATCTGAAACCCACATTCCAAAGTCAGATAGTGTAGCTGCACCTCACGTACTTAACCTAGACCTGAGCATTATATCTTTAAGCCTTACCTTGAGACCGATGATACTTTTCATTGTTACTGTAAATCCATTCTCATTAAATTGCTGCATTTTCACTGTCCTAACCAAGTGAGTGCATGGAAGCCTAATTTAGGGTGCTGTAAGGAGGTTTTAATGGAAATCTAGTTTTCTTTTCAGAAAAAAATGTTAATTTATGACTCCCATTCGTTTAAAAGAAAATGAAATCCCATCCATAGATGCATTTGAGGGGGTGTTCTATCAGTACATAAGAGAAAAGAATATGCTGAAGGGTCAAAGAAAACTAGGTGGAAAGAGGTTCAACATAAACATCTGCTTTGACCAGTTGGGCCAAATGGCCCGATTCTGAGTTGTAAACTCCATGCAGTTTGACTCATGAAGACATGTGTGACAGACGATCTGTGCCAAATAAAGTTCAAATTACACTGAAAACCAGACAAGCAAAATTGGAGCCAATTGTAGATTCCCAATATCTTTCCATCAAAATGGAACAGTTTGGCGGAAGTAGTAGGAACAGTTTGGCTCTGTGTTGAATTAGCATGCTAGAAAAGACCATGAGCAGGTAAATAACACCCTTGGTTATTATATCATGGCTGAGAATGGACAGTCACAATTGCTTTTTCTTCAATCATTCAGTTTATTTATTCATGTCAATGTTGCTGGCTAGGCCAGCATTTATTGCCCAACCCCAACTGCCCAGAGGGCAGCTGAGAGTCAACCAGACTGCTGTGGGTCTGTAGGCCAGACCAGGTGAGGATGGCAATTTCCTTCTCTAAAGGACATATGTGAACCAGATGGGTTTTTCCAACAATCAATGGTGGTTTCATGGTCATTGTTAGACTCGTAATTCTACATTTTTAATCAAATCCAAACTTCACCATCTGCTATGGTGGGATACAAACCCAGGTCCCCAGAACATTTCCTTGGTCTCTGGATCAATAGTCCAGCGACAATATTGTTAGGCCAATGTCTCCCTCAGAATTATGATGGCGATTCTATAACCACATACTATTTAATAAATAATGGTACAGTGACTCAGTGGTTAGCACTGCTGCCTCACAGCACCAGGGACCCAGGTTAGATTCCAGTCTTGGGCAACTGTGAGTGGAGTTCGCACGTTCTCCCCATGTCAGTTTGGGTTTCCTCCAGGTGCTCTGGTTTCCTCCCACAGTCCAAAGATATGTCGGTTAGATGGATTGGCCAAATTGCCCATAGTGTCCAGGGATGTGTAGGCTAGGTGGATTAGCCATTGGAAAGGTGGGGTTATGGGGATAGGGTGGGGGGTGCTGGGTTAGGGTGGGATGCTGTTTGGAGGGTCGGCGTGGACTTGATGGGGCAAATGACCTCTTTCAGCTCTGTAGGGATTTGACACTTCTAAAAAAATACATTGTGATTTGAGAATGCAGAAGAAGTTACCCAACACTGATTCAAAAGCTGAGGCCATGACATACTCTTCCTGGTAATTGCTCAAACATTAAATGTAAATCAGACTTGCCTTTTTGTTCTTGTATCACATTTTCTCTGTGACTGTAAATACAATTGAGGTTTATTGCTTTCTCCCTTTCCAATCCATCCTAATGACCCAAAAAAGTTATTGTGCTGCACCCTACTGGCATGCTTTCATATACTTGGAATTGCTTTAACGTTGCATGATGCCTGTGCAGATTTTGCAGCAAAATAGTGAGCACTGCTGCTGCCTTTCTCCCCCCAGTTGCTGGTTCAATTGCCTGTTCTTCCCTTTGGTCCTTTTGCAGAATCTGCAAATGTCTTATTTCAGATCACAGCCTGTGCACTTACTGTACTTTTCTGAAAAAAATAAACCTTTCAGCGTCAAAGTTGTTCTGACTTCATTAACGGGGCTGATTTCAATAGTGGGGCAATTTTCTTTGTCTCCAAAAGTCAATGACGCTTCACTCTAAGATATGGTTCATTCTCAGAAAATGATTTCTAGGAACCCAAACTCAAAAGAAAGGGGGATAGGTAGAGTAAACAGCTTTGACGTCAGATGCATGCCAAAAAAAAAGTTACCAGAGAAGAAATCAGAAAACGGGCCCTAGAACTTCACATGGCTATTAGGAACAAGACAATAACAGATGAAATGAAGATTGGATTGAAGGATGAACAAGGGAAACGGTCTGATTTCAAGCTCAGGATCAGTTAGACCTGAATACCTACAGGAAATGAGTAGTAGAGACTAGGACCAGAAGGCACAGCCTCAGAGTAAAGGGATGACCCTTTAGAACTGAGATGACGAGGAATTTCTTCAGACAGGGTGTAATGAATCTGTGGTACTCACTGCCACAGAGGGCTGTGGAGGCCAAGTCATTGAATGTATTTAAGACAAAGATAGATAGGTTCTTGATTGGGAAGGGGATCAAGGCTTACGGGCAGAAGACAAGAGAATAGGGTTAAGAAACATATCAGCCATGATCCAATGGTGGAACAGACTCAGTAGGTTGAATGGTCCAATTCTGCTCCTGTATCTTATGGTCTAAGAAGAGATAGTTTAGCATTAACATGGGATGGTAAAGGGCATTTTTTAAAATGTTTTTTCTCTCTCACTTACAATTTATTCCAAACCCATCCTTATAAGTGCTTCACTGTGTGATCGTGGTCTGTGTGTAGAATACAGCAGCTTAATGTTCTGTTCCTCATTTTCGTGAAAGATTTCGTGTCCTAATTTCAGATCCACAACAGGGTGCACTTGTTGCGCTTAGCCATAGGGTTATATCACTGCATAATTAAACATTGGACAGTGTAGGAACGTTCCAAAGCATATTGTGCAGTGACCAAGGACAGCAGTGCAAATAGAATTGGACTTACTACTCCTAAAACAGAGCAAGAGGGAAGTGACTTCACCTGATGAAGGAGAAGGGCTCCGAAAGCTTGTGATTTCAAAT
>NW_025980451.1:0-5680 GCF_021869965.1 Rhincodon typus | reverse complement strand
GCAAATGCACAAGTAATTATTTACCAAAATTCACTGGACTCTGGGGTAGTTCCCGCAGATTGGAAAACAGACAATGTAATGCACTGTTTAAAAAAGGAAGTAGACAAAAAGCAGGTAACTATAGGCCAGTTAGCTTAACTTCGGTAGTGGGAAAAATACTTGAATCTATCATTAAGGAAGAAATAGCAAGACATCTGGATATAAATTGTCCCATTGGGAATACCCAGCATGGGTTCATGAAGGGTAGGTCATGTTTAACTAATTTGGTGGAATTCTTTGAGGACATTACTTGCATGGCGGACAATGGGGAACCTGTGGATGTAGTGTATCTGGATTTCCAGAAGGCATTTGACAAGGTGCCACACCAAAGTGTGGTATGTCAAAATTTGCAGATGACATTAAGATGAGTGGTAGAGCAAAGTGTACAGAAGACACTGAAAGTCTGCAGAAGGATATAGATAGTCTAAGTGAGTGGGCAAAGGTCTGGCAGATGGAGTACAATGTTGATAAGTGTGTGGCCATCCATTTTGGTAGGAATAACAGCAAAATGGACTATGTTTTAAATGGTGAAAAATTGCAGCACGCTGCTGTGCAGAGGGACTCAGGTGTCCTTGTGCATGAATCGCTAAAAGTAGGATTGCAGGTGCAGCAGGTAATTAAAAAGGCAAACGGAATTTTGTCTGCCATTGCTCGAGGGATGGAGTTTAAAAACAGGGAGGCTATGCTGCAGCTGTATAGGGTCCTGGTGAGGCCACACCTGGAGTACTGTGTGCCTTACTTGAGAAGAGATATACTACACTGGAGGGGGTGCAGAGGAGATTCACTCGGTTGATTCCAGAGTTGAGAGGGTTGGATTATGAGGAGAGACTGAGTAGACTGGGATTATATTCATTGGAATTCAGAAGAATGATGGGAGATCTTACAGAAACATATAAGATTATGAAGGGAATAGATAAAGTGGAGGCAGGGAGGTTGTTTCCGCTAGCAGGTGAAGCTAGGACTGGAGGGCATTGCCTCAAAATAAAGGGAAGTAGATGTAGGACTGAGGTCAGGAGGAACTCCTTCACCCAAAGGGTTGTGAATCTGTGGAATTCCCTGCCCAGTGAAGCGGTTGAAGCAACCTCGTTGAATGTTTTTAAGGCAAGGCTAGATAAATTTTTGAACAGTAAAGGAATTAAGGGTTATGGTGAGTGGGCGGGTGAGTGGAGCTGAGTGTCAAAAAGATCAGCCATGATCTTATTAAATGACGGGGCAGGCTCGAGGGGCCAGATGGCCTACTCCTGCTCCTAGTTCTTATGTTCTTATGTTACAGTGAAGGGTAAGGCTGGTAGGAGTAGGAAACAATGGATTAATAAAAATATTGAGGCTCTGATCAAGAATAAGAAAGAGTCATATATTAGATATGGACAACTGGGATCAAATGAATTTCTTGAAGAGTATAAAGTGTGTAGGGGCATTCTTAAGAGGGAAATCAGGATGTCAAAGACATGATATGAGATAGCCTTAGCAGATAATGTTAAGGATAATCCAAAAACATTCTACAATTACATTAAGAGCAAAAGAGCAAATACAGAGAGAGTAGATCCTCTTAAAGATCAACGAGGTCGTCTGTGTGTTGAATCTCAGGTGATGGGAGAGGTACTAAATGAATGATTCATGTCACTTTTTACTGTGGAGAAAGAAATGGAGGCTGGAGAACTCAGGAAAATAAATGTTGATGTTTTGAAAACAGTCCACATTGCAGAAGGGGAAGTGCTGGAAGTCTTAAAAAATATACAGGTGGATAAATCTCCGGGACCTGATCAAGTGTATCCCAGGACATTTCGGAAGTTAGGGAAGAAATTGTGGGGACGCTAGCAGAAATATTTGTCACATTTATAACCATGGGTGAGGTTCTGGAGGACTGGAGAGTGGCTAATGCTGTGCCTAGGAGAAGCCTGGGAACTATAGACCTGTGAGCCTGACATTAGTGGTGGGAAAGTTGTTGGAGGGGATTCTGAAAGATAGGATTTACATGCATTTGGAGAGGCAAGGACTGATTAGCAATAGTCAGCAGGGTTTTGTGCAAGGGAAATTGTTTCACAAACTTGACTGACTTTTTTGAGAAACCAACCAAAAAGATTGATAAGGACAGAGTGGTCAATGTTGTTTACCTAGACTTTAGTAAAGCCTTTGACAAGGTTTTGTACAGTGAGCTTGCCAATTGGATACAAAATTGGCTGGATGGTAGGAGACAGAGGGTGGTAATGGAGGGTTGTTTTTCAGACTGGAGGCTTGTGAATAGTGGAGTTCCACAGGAATCTGTACTCGGTCTACATTTGTTTGTCATTTATTTGAACAATTTGGATGAGAATATAGGAAGCATGATTAGTAAGTTTGCAGATGACACCAAAATTACCGGTATAGTGGACAGTGAAGAAGGTTATCTAAGATTATAGAGATCTTGATCAATGGGGTCAATGAACTGAGGAGTGGCAGGTGGAGTTTAATTTGGATAGATGCAAGGTATTGCATTTTGGTAAAACAAACAAGGGCTTATACAATTAGTAGTTGGGCTCTGGGTAGTGTTGTAGAACATACAGACAGACCTAGGGGTTCAGGTACATAATTCCTTGAAATTTGCGTTACAGGTAGACAGGGTGGGTAAGAAGGCATTTAGGACGCTTGCCTTCATTGCTCAGACCTTTGAGTATAGGAGTTGGAATGTCATGCTGAGGTTGTACAGGATATTGGTGAGGCCTTTTCTGGAGTACTGTGTGCAGTTCTGGTTGCCTTGCTCTAGGCAGGATATTATTAAATTGAGGACGGTTCAGAAAAGATTTACCAGGATGTTGCTGAGAATGAATGGCTTGATTTATAAAAGTAAGCTGGGTCTTTCCTCACTGGTGTGTAGGAGGCTGAGGGTGACTTATAGATGTTTATAAAATCATGAGGGATATAAATAAGGTGAATAGCAAGGGTCAATTCCCTAGGGTAAGGGAGTTCAAAATTAGGGGGGGCATATCTTTGAAGGTGAGAGGAGAAAGTTTTAAAAAGGACATGAGGGGCAACTTTTTTACACAGAGTGGTTTGTGTGTGGAATGAACTGCCAGAGGATGCAGGTACAGTTACAAATTTGAAAAGATATTTGTTTAAGTACATGAATAGGAAAGTGTAGATGGATATGGGCCAAACACAGGCAAGTGGGACTAGTTTGGGAAAATGGTTGGTGTGGACTAGTTGGAGTGAAGGGTCTGTTTCCATGCTGTGTGACTCTATGACACTATAAATTGAAAACCCTCATGCTCAAATCATTCCTTGGCTTTGATTCTTCTATTTTCTGCACCTTCCTCCAGCATCTCCAAATCAAACCTCTTACACATTCTCAATTTTAATCGCATCCACACCAGTGGGTACCTCTTCAATTGCCAGGCTCTGAGTTCAGGAGTTAGAGAGCTGTATAGCACAGAAAGAGACCCTTTGGTCTAACTCATCCATGCTGACCAGATATCCTAAATTAATCTAATCTCATTTGCCAGCATTTCCCTCTAAACCCTTCCTATACATGTACCCATCCAGATGCCTTTTAAATGTTGTAATTGTACCAGCCTCCACCACTTCCTCTGGCAGCTCATTCCATACATGCACTACCCTCTGTGTGAAAAAGTAACCCCTTAAGTCTCTTTTAAATCTTTCCCCTCTCACCGGAAACCTATGCTGTCTAGGTTTTTGACTCCCCTACCCTGGGGAAAAGACCTTGGCTATTCACCCTATCCATGCCCCTCATGATTTTATAAACTACAAGGTCATCCCTCAGCCTCCGATGCTCCAGGGAAAATAGCCCCAGCCTATCCAGCCTCTCCCTATAGCTCAAACCCTCCACAATCCTGCCAACATCCCAGTAAATTGTTTCTGAACGCGTTCAAGTTTAACGACATCCTTCCTATAGCAGGGAGACCAGAAGTGAATGCACTATTTCAAAAGCGGTGTAACCAATGTCCTATACAGCCGCAACATGGCCTCCCGACTCCTATACTCAATGTACTGATCAATAAAGACAAGTCATTTATATTCTCATCCAAATTGTTTAAATAAATGACAATCCTGGAAGGGAGATTTGCTAATGCTCTTCGGGAGGGTTTAAACTAAGTCAGCAGAGGCATGGGAACCTGAATTGTAGCTCCAGTGTACAGGAGGTTGAGAGTAGTGAGGTCATGAATAAGGTTTCAAGGTCGCAGGAGTGTACCGGCAGGCAGGAAGGTGGTTTGAAGTGTGTCTACTTCAATGCCAGGAGCATCCGAAATAAGGTGGGTGAACTTGCAGCATGGGTTGGTACCTGGGACTTCGATGTTGTGGCCATTTCGGAGACATGGATAGAGCAGGGACAGGAAAGGTTGTTGCAGGTTCCGGGGTTTAGATGTTTCAGTAAGATCAGGGAAGGTGGTAAAAGAGGGGGAGGTGTGGTATTACGGTGGCAGAAAGGACATTTGATGACAACTCGTCTACTGAGGTAGTATGGGCTGAGGTTAGAACCAGGAAAGGAGAGGTCACCCTGTTGGGAGTTTTCTATAGGCCTCCAAAAAGTTCCAGAGATGTAGAGGAAAAGATTGCAAAGATGATTCTGGATAGGAGCGAAAGTAACAGGGTAGTTGTTATGGGGGACTTTAACTTTCCAAATATTGACTGGAAACGCTACAGTTCGAGTACTTCAGATGGGTCAGTTTTTGTCCAATGTGTGCAGGAGGGTTTCCTGACACAGTATGTAGATAGGCCAACAAGAGGCGAGGCCACATTGGATTTGGTACTGGGTAATGAACCAGGCCAGGTGTTAGATTTGGAGGTAGGTGAGCACTTTGGTGATAGTGACCACAATTCGGTTACGTTTACTTTAGCGATGGAAAGGGATCGGTATATAACGCAGGGCAAGAGTTATAGCTGGGGGAAAGGCAATTATGAGGCGATGAGGCAAGATTTAGGATGCATAGGATGGAGAAGGAAACTGCAGGGGCTGGGCACAATTGAAATGTGGAGCTTGTTCAAGGAACAGCTACTGCGTGTCCTTGAGAAGTAAGTACCTGTCAGGCAGGGAGGAAGTGGTCGAGCGAGGGAACCGTGGTTTACTAAAGAAGTTGAATCTCTTGTCAAGAGGAAGAAGGAGGCTTATGTAGAGATGAGGCATGAAGGCTCAGTTAGGGCGCTTGAGAGTTACAAGTTAGCCTGGAAGGACCTAAAGAGAGAGCTAAGAAGAGCCAGGAGGGGACATGAGAAGTCTTTAGCAGGTAGGATCAAGGAAAACCCTAAAGATTTCTATAGGTATGTCAGGAATAAAAGAATGACTGGAGTAAGATTGGGGCCGGTCAAAGACAGTAGTGGGAAGTTGTGCGTGGAGTCCGAAGAGATAGGAGAGGTGCTAAATGAATATTTTTCGTCAGTATTCATGCAGGAAAAAGACAATGTAGTCGAGGAGAATACTGAGATACAGTCTATTAGACTAGACGGGATTGAGGTTCATAAGGAGGAGGTGTTAGCAATTCTGGACGATGTGAAAATAGATAAGTCCCCTGGGCCGGATGGGATTTATCCTAGGATTCTCTGGGAAGCTAGAGAGGAGATTGCAGAGCCTTTGGCTTTGATCTTTATGTCGTCATTGTCTTCAGGAATAGTGCCAGAAGACTGGAGACTAGCAAATGTTGTCCCCTTG
>NW_025980450.1:0-5680 GCF_021869965.1 Rhincodon typus | reverse complement strand
GCTCCATCCCCGCCTCTTCGACCTGTTTGTTTCCTCTCCACCTATCCTCTCCTCTATCCCTCTTCTATCCGCCTCCCCTCTCTCCCTATTTATTTCAAAACCCCCTTCCCCTCCCCCTTTTCTGATGAAGGGTCTAGGCCCGAAACGTCAGCCTCTCTGCTCCTATGATGCTGCTTGGCCTGCTGTGTTCATCCAGCCCTGCACCTTGTTGTCTCGGATTCTCCAGCATCTGCAGTTCCTACTATCTCTGAAACAGATTTAAATGTTGTGATCAGTATGATCACTGGTGGCCAATTGTTGTAACATCTCAAAATGGTGTCTGAAAATCTGTTCATTAAAGACTTGAATCTGAGCATTAGTGATATTTTTACCCTGTTACATTATCTATATTTAACAAACAACATTCACAAACATTACCTAAAACTAAGGTCTGATTTGAGATCCAGTGACTATTGTTGAATAGTTCAAAATCTAAAAATGATGACTCACAAGCAGATATGCTGGTGTGTGAACAATTACAGTGTTCTTCAAATTCTAAAGTGTCTATGTGTGTCTGTTGTAACATTTTAGTATAAGGTGGGCACTGTTCTCCATCTGCTGCTGGTGACAAAATTGTAAAATAGGATGTCTCTCCAGACAGCATGTCATGTCTTCCAGTATTTACTTTTAAATAACTAATGAAACAATAATTGTCATCTGTGTTTATGCACATTTTGTGCAGTGTAATCAAATATTTGTAAAACTAATGTCGTCACTTAGGAGATCATCATTTGTCAATGTCATATTGCATGGAATCATCCAGGATGTAGATTTATATCTTGGGAGAATATCATAATCAATTTGAACATGTTATATAGTCATCATCAGGGCTTTTGTAGTTAATTTAAAAGTTGTTGGATGTTGTCTAGACAAAAAATTTGATTAGTGCGTTTAAGATATCTTTAGTAGTTCAGATTCCCATTTTTCATCATTGACATGCAGAGTAACTGCCATAAATTGTAGGGCAGGACTGAAAGGTGTGTTTTGGCTAAATTCATTGTAAATAAAATGTTCCTAATTAGCAAAGACAATTATAAAAATTCCAAGAATTGATAAAATGGACCTATTTAAAGTATGGATTTCAATCTGCCGTGAACTATAAATCTCCCTCGCCAAGATATAATAACTGCAAAAGTGGTAATTTGCTGTAGGGATTAAATTAGTGCAGTGATTAAACTGGCATATGTTTCAATAAATAATGTGGCAAAATGAACATTTAAAGCTGTATTAGATGTAGTTAAATTTGTTGTATTTAGAACATTCTCAAATCCATTTGAAGCAAATAGTTTATCACTGGAATGAATCCCGTATTCAAGCTGAAGTAGAACGAGTTAGAAGAGCAAAAACATTATACATTCTAAAAGATAACATGCTTATTGACATTATTCAGAATAGGTTGATTTCAGTTCCTTTTTTATCCATGATACACTTTAACACAAATTTTACTTTGAGAGTTCACTTCTGTTCATAAGATGTTCAAATTAAAAGTCGTTTTGTTGAAAAATTGCCAAACAACCTCGTCTTTTATGTCAGAGACAAGTATATTTTTTTTAAAAAGTCTCTGTTTTAGAAATGTATTATGAGAATTAAACCTCCTGCATATAATATTGTTACGCCCAGATCCCAGCTGCGGTTCCCTAATTCGTTGTGCTTCCTGATGGGATACCCAAAATTGTTAAGGTCCTAGGTAAGGTTGGATGACCCTTCTTTATTCATCCACCTCTTTGTTCAATGGCAACAAGGGATGAGATCCATTTCAAATTTAACTTTATTTTTTTCAAGAACAACAGAATTTGACTGTGAATGAATTCCAGCAGTCAGCATGTGCGTGAGAGAGAGAAAGAGAGTCTTTTTCTGATGAAGGGTCTAGGCCCGAAACGTCAGCCTTTCTGCTCCCATGATGCTGCTTGGCCTGCTGTGTTCATCCAGCCTTGCTCCTTTTTTTTGTCTTGGCTTTTGTCTGGTTTACCAGCTGGCTGACTAACTAGCACACTGAGTGAAAATTATATTCCTTTATCAGCAACACATGGGTGACTAGGGGCTCATGCTTCAACTGTGGCTTTTCACAGAAAACTAATACTCAAACCCAGACTGATATACACAAGAATGTTAAATTCCACTAGCACACTTCAGTAGGGTTGCAGCTGGATTTTGAACACTTGCCTTGTGTATTCTCCAAAAGTAAAACAGAAAAGCTTCTGCACTTCATGATGTAAACTGTAGGAGATGACATGTTTTTCAGCAGGGGACCATCAGCAACTCTTTATCTTTGTAATCACGAGGGATTACAGTCTAGTCTTTTTTGATTTGCCCCTTCCTCCTTTGAAGAGTTGTAATTTGAAGTTCCTTTTGTGCACTTAGATGTGTCTTTCAATATGTCACTTTCCCCAGCCAGTCACTTGATTAACATTCACAGCCATTTTAGACAGTGGTAGACAAAGGAAAAAAACACATTTTGTAATTACAAGTTAAAAACATTTGCAGCACTTTGGGGATCTGACCCATTGTATTGACAACATTTTACAAAATTAAAAATCAATCCAAACAATCCCATGGGAGTATTACTTATACAAGAGAATACTAAAGTTGTTCTTTGTCCAATCATCGGCATGAAATTTGAGAATTATTCCAGTATGACATAACAATTTAGAACTTTGTTAGCTCCTTTTAGTCTACTCCAGTTAAAAGTCTGGTTCATTGTTCTATTTCTTTAAAGGTTTAATTTCTTTTCACCAACACAATCTTTTGTTCCTTCAAGTGACGAATGTAGCATCTTTTTCAATCTCAAATTAATAGCTATGGCTTTTGGAATCCAGATTTTGCTAGCTGCTATAATTTCAAATTTTGCAAACATTAACAATATCATTTTGCAAGTTTTCTTGTGCAGTCTATATCCAAATTCGCATAGGAATATGATGAGATTTGTCTACCGATGCAATAAATATGTGGGATCTATTTCCCATTGAATATATCCTGAAATTCCATTCACAATTGGACTCTGATAAATATATCAAACACTTTTTTGATCTGTTTCTATTCCATGGGCTTTTAAGTAAGTTTCACAATTGCTAATTCCTTTCTCACTGTATCTTTCTATGTCCCAGTACTTTGTCTTGTTTTATTACCAGCCACTTCCTGAGTTAACAAATTATATGGTGTTTTTATTATTATGGTATTGCATTGTTTATTGAAATTTAAAACTGCTCATTGTATAGCTGTTCCAAAGAAAACTGACTCAAAAGTGTGCATGTAACTGATCATTATTTTAATAAATTTCTGTGCAAAATAAAGGTAAATCTGAAACAAGGACACAGCCATATTCAATTTTAATAATTCATGTTTAATAACTTTTAACTTCATTCATTAGAGCTGAAGTTTTTAATGTTTCTAAATATTTAGTAACATTGAACTTAACTAAGATACTTTAGGATGTAACTTTCTATGGTAGTGTTCAATTGAAAGTGTAAGAAATACCAATTTTAATCTATCAATTAATCTATGTATGCTTTGTACTTCCTTTCATTGTCATAGTTATTTAAGAGAGAGCGCCAGTATTGATAGCAGAGTCTTCCTCTGGAGTTTTAACTAATTATTCATTCATGCTTTTAATATTGAAATGTTGGACTTAATTCTGTCTTGTCAATTGCAATATTGCCTTATTTGAAGTTTCTATTGAATTTATGCTGCTAACACACATTTTCTGGTGGAAGATTTTTAAAAAACAGTTAGGATTCATCTACATGAATGAACATGCATGTGTCTGACTGATATTCATTTAATTCATGTAAAGGATGCTGTCCTCCATGTAAGCAGTGAATATTTCTGCTTTATGTTCTTTTATTACAAACTTATCGAATAAGTGTTTATCAAATCCCATCCTTGTAACTTGCAGCATGTGATACAGTCATTAGATCAATATATTTTACTTTGAGCATGGTTGATAGGTTGGAGTTTATAGTCAATTTTACTGTAGAATAATATTACTTTCATAAAACCATAATATATTTATGGTTAATAAATTGCTATTGATCACCTTTTACAGTACCTTGATGGGTTGTATTATTTTATCTGTTCTATATGTTTTCAGACATGTTCTAGTATAGAAGGTTATCATTTTGTAAAGTGTCAGAAATTGGGTCTCACTTGGTGCACATTTACTACATTGTCTTTAAACAGCTTATATTCAGGATTTTGATTTGGCTTAGTCTGATCTTTCCAATATTTTAGTGGGCAATATGCTTTTATCATATTATCTATATTTACACTGTTTCTTAAGACTAATACAATACTGATTGTCCATCTGAAAGCCAACACTTTGCAAATTTCTGTTTATAATATTGCACTGTATAGAAAATTGTGACCTTATATGATTGCAGAATATTTCACATTTCCATAGATATTCTTGTGTGTAATCTCATTCCCTATATGTTTCCCTATGTCCATTAATAGTGATCTTGTAAAAAGTGTAAGGAGCAAAAAAGTACATAAGTTGTATATATTCAACTATATTTAGTACTAGTGTTTTTTCTCACTAATTCCCAACCTATTTTCATGCCCTATTTTAGACTTAAATTGTTTCCTTGCAATATTCCATATTATTAAATAGCAATGTTTCTAATTTTCATATCACTAGTTTGATGTAGTTCCTGTGACAAATGAGCTGGTGAAAGAACAAATTATTTATAGTTTCATTTAGAGAGTTAAATTATTACTTTTTAATTGCTTTTTGTCTATATTTTGCCTTGGCCTGTTTAAGTTCTCAACAATTCTGCAACTGTTAATTAATGACTTGTGAATGAATCTTTAAACCTATTGACAAGCAATGTTTTCTTTAGGCAAGATTAATAGTAGTGGATTTCTCTACCACTATCTCCCATTTCTGAGTCAGGTTTGGATGTATTTGAGTTATCTTGGACATTTTTCAATGACCTTGTTTGCCTTACTTGCATCTTATTTCATTGCTCTTTCAATTTTCAATCTCATCCTTTTGAACATTAGTCTGCCTCATCTTAACCGTGGCTGAAAGTACTGCAATTAAAGACATTAGGTTGAATTTCCCAGCCGCTAAATATCATGGCCAAAAGCGGGTTAGTTGGGAAAACATGATAAATTTGGAAAAATGAGATTCTTGGATAAATGAGGTCAGAAGTCACACAACACCAGGTTGTTGTCCAACAGCCTTTGACGAAGGGGCTATGCTCTGAAAGCTTGTAATTACAAATAAACCTGTGGGACTATAGCCTGGTGTTGTGTGAATTCTGACTTTGTCCACCCCAGTCCAACACTGGCACCTCCACATCATGGATAAATGATATTCTTGATATTGAGAAAAGAAGTCTGACTTAACGTTGAAGGCTTGATGGGCAAGACGAGAATGCTGCTTTCAGACTTCTTGACACACAGTGGCAGGTACTCATCTCATGTATCACAGCAGGATGCATTTCAAGGTTTTTAGCTTGCTTTCTTAGTGCTCATTCACTTTGCACTTACTGTGAACCCTCAGCATTTCTGCATTGCCTTGCCTTTTCCTACTTGTGCTATCTCGTGCATAGCAATATGTTTCCAAATCAGGATGGTGAGTGGCTTGAAGGGGAACTTGCAAGAGATTGTGAGACAACAAGGTGCAGGGCTGGATGAACAC
>NW_025980449.1:0-5681 GCF_021869965.1 Rhincodon typus | reverse complement strand
GCCAAGCAGCATCAGAGGAGCAGGAAAGCTGATGTTTTGGGCCTAGGGGTCTAGGCCCGAAACGTCAGCTTTCCTGCTCCTCTGATGCTGCTTGGCCTGCTGTGTTCATCCAGCTCTACACCTTGTTATCTCAGGTTCTCCAGCATCTGCAGTTCCTACTATCTCTGAAACACTAAACAGGGTATTTCTTAGCAAATGGTGATACTTTTAAATAGTTCTGGCTGTGGCTGGGGGATTTTGTGTGGCTCTTCATGTAGTTGAACACAAATGTAATTGTGCATGTTTAAGAAGGAACATTAATAAAGTAACAAAAGTCCATAATGAAAGGCTGGTTGATAACAACATTAAACGCTGACTGATATCACAATTTGCCAGACAGTACACTTCCAATACCTGCCCAGAAAGCTTACAGTATTGCCTTCTTTAACATGGCAACTGGTACTTGCCATGCTCAAAGTGACTGGGAACTGATAGCCCCATTCAACCCTCATAGTGCCGAAGCAACAGCTCTACTGAATCGAACTTTATGGGCAATATTTTTTATCCTTAATTTCCATTTTCATTAAGATGGAATAAGCTTGTGCTGGATATACAACTAATGCACATTCCTGAATGTTTGGAGTCAGTACCACAAACGACCAGGGTGTAATAGCCATCACAGATAACAAATTAAGGCAAAACAAAAAGGCTGTGTTTTTTTTTGGAGATAGTAGGAACTGCAGATGCTGGAGAATCTGCGATAACAAGGTGTAGAGCTGGATGAACACAGCAGGCCAAGCAGCATCAGAGGAGCAGGAAAGCTGACGTTTCGGGCCGAGACCCTTCTTCAGAAATGGGGGAGGGGAAGGGGATTCTGAAATAAATAGGGAGAGAGGGGGAGGCAGATAGAAGATGGATAAAGGAGAAGATAGGTGGAGAGGAGACAGACAGGTCAAGGAGGCGGGGGTGAAGCCAGTAAAGGTGAGTGTAGGTGGGAGTTAGGGAGGGGATAGGTCAGTCCAGGGAGGACAGACAGGTCAAGGGGGGGGCAGGATGAGGCTAGTAGGTAGGAGATGGGGGAGGGGCTTGAGGTGGGAGGAGGGGATATAATTATAATTCTATCAGAATCCCCTTCCCCTCCCCCATTTCTGAAGAAGGGTCTAGGCCCGAAACTTCAGCTTTCCTGCTCCTCTGATGCTGCTTGGCCTGCTGTGTTCATCCAGCTCTACACCTTGTTATCTGCGGTTTTTTTTGCTGTAATTGGGCTTGAGGGCCACTGCTAGGGGAGTATCAGTATCCAATGCCCTGCATCAAACTGCATTGGACCTGATCTAGGTGGACTAATGGACCAAAAGCGTTGGGTGAAAAGCTGAGTAAAATATCCCATATTCTCTCACACTGTCATCCCTCACTCGAAGTAAATAATATTTGCCAAAAGTTTGCAAGGAAGTTATAGTATATCAACATATCATCAGGAAAGAATCAAATAGAAATTCAAATCAGTCAAAAGCTTGCAGATAAAAACCTTGGTCTCCTAATTTCCATAATTTTACATTGCATCCCACCACAATAGTTTTAAAATTATAATTACATTTAAACTGCAGAACAAATACAATGAGAGGCAATTTTTACTGAAAACCCCATATTTATTTAATTAAGAATTGTATGGGGAAAATTGCTTAAAAGCACAGTCAAGTTAAATTGAAAGATCTAAATAGAAAATATCAATAATTATTTTGTGTTTGTTCATGACACCCAACATGGAATTTGTTTATCTATTTGTACATTGACCAATGTGAATTATTAATAAAAAAAATCTATTTGAGATTATTCAAAAGCCTGACCGGTCTCACTAGGTTATCCCTTGAGCTAGATATTCCCATGAAGTTCAATTGAATTTCTTTACACTCTTCTAACATAAAGGGGACTCAGGATTTGTCAAAGGTTCCTTTTCTGACGTTGTTATGCTCGGTTTGAAAATGAACATTGCTGTGTTGCTGTTATGCCCTCAGCTCGTAGTTAGGAAGAGCAGTGAATGCTGACAGTGCAGGCCAGTCAGCAACAGAAAGGGAAAGACAGGGTTAGGTTTCAGTGCAAATATTTCAGTAGTTCTTCTCTTACTTCCATGATCTAAGCCCTCCTGAGATTAGGGTTAGATACATAAATGCCATGGGTATCACTTCACTTCAGAAGTAGGAAACCACTGAACTGGAACTCTTTTCAGATCCTGAACATGCTCTTTCTTTGATCATTTGATCAGAGCATCCTGTTAGTTGTCATGGAGATGGATTCCCATTTGCCAACCCAAAACTGCCCTTAATGCAACTCATATTGAGCCCTTGTTGGATGACTTGATGGACCTTGAACTCAAATCCCCTAAATTAGCCAGCATGGAAATGGCTTATGGAATACAGTCCCTGATATTTTATGGCCCACATACCTGCTTTCCTGACCCCACTTGGGCCCGCAAACACTAGCCCATATATGGGAGCAATCAGGATACTTATAGAAAATTAAAACCGAAAGAACTGCAGATCTGTAAATCAGGAACAAAAACAAAGTTGCTGAAAAAGCCCAGCAGGGCTGGCAGCATCTGTGAAGGAAAAAACAGAGTTAACGTTTCGGGTCCAGTGACCCTTCACAAATGCTGCCAGCCCTGCTGGGCTTTTCCAGCAACTTTGTTTTTGTTCCAGGAAACTTATAGATCTGGTGCAATGTGTGTTAAGTCAACAGAAATTAATAACGGGCAGGCTGTAAAATGTGATTTGTTATATGAATTGTGTGATTGGTACATATTTTAAAAATTATTTATTTTAAGGTTGGATTAGTGACACAAAGGTTTTCAGTGGTGTCTAAAGTTAATAATTAACTTCTAAGTATTTCTGTGGCCATGGTGATTTCATCTAAAACAGTTTGTGAGAGCTATTTTGACAGCGCTAGTTGATTTTGTTTATCTGAGGATATTTTACAATTTAGCAACATAAACTATTATGCTTTAAGTTCTATTAGAAATTTTTCGACTGGTAACTTTTTTTTAGTTTAACTTTTTTTTGTGAATTCCTTGAATGGAGATAGTTATATAGAACAGTGTTCTTGCAAAGGGAAGGATATAGTAAAACAAGATAACCTGGGAGTAAGGAGGTAGTGATGGTCCCAAATTAGAAATATTGGGATAAAACCCTGAAGAGCTTACTTGAAGTTGAGTATATTTAAGCTCATGTGTATGATAGCTTCAGAAAGAAGGAATCTTTTTGGCATTTGTAAGGAGAGCTTTGGGGATTAATGGGATTATACTTTTGTTGAATGTTTAGAAAACTCTTAAATTGTGTTATAAATAAATTATATGGTTTATTCTTTTATAAGTTCATTTCTTTTAGTAAATAAACTTTTATTTTATTGTTAATTCCAATTTATTTATGGCTATGTCTCAGTGAGAGACCACCTCATTAAAACCAGAACAAAACAAAATATGACTAAAGAGCCAGGTTTCAGGCTAAGGTCTGACTTATTCAGTAGTAACATCAGCTGGGATCATAACGCACCTAATCCCATGATTTTTCTGCAGTTTCCGATAAGTTAAAATAATTGCCAGAATCCCAATCACCTCTATTGTGATATGGCATAAATTTCAGACCAGATAGTTAGTGTACACTTAAGACAGTTATGTGATATTACAACATTTGACATTATTATAATGGTACCTGCCTCGACTTCAGTGCAATGTGCAGTAATATCAAAAAGCACAATGTGTATAAGCTTATGACATTTCAGTCTTGCAAATCTTAAGTTGTTACCAAACTTTAAGACATCTGTCTCAACACGAACACAACTCTCCTTGTGACATATACTATGTGGATGAACACATAACAAGACACAAACCATTTCATATTTATTTGCCCCCACTTCATTTGTTTTCTGCCTTTGTTTACATCTTTAATTTTATAATTACTTCTTTTTCTCTTACCGTTATTTTACTTTCACTCACTATTCTTTCTCTCGCCTCTTGTCTTGGCTGTGATTTGACTGAAGATGGCAGTCTGCATTGACTGCTATTCCTTTTCATTGAACTTTGAAGTTTATCAATGCTAAAGCCAGTGATGTTTCAAATGACAACGGTAAGAAGGAGGGACATGTAGTTCTGTGCAGTCATTATATTTCCATCAAGGCAATGATCGGATATCAATGAATATCAATTTCTTAAAAAAAAATACTTGAGTCTAGCATTAAAACCAAATCCTGTCACAAGTGGATAGGAGACGAAAAGGGGAAAAAAAAACTTCCCAAATTTTGAGCATTGATTACTGAAAGTTCTATAAAAAATTCTTATTATTTAAGTGGTCCTGCAGGTACATGGCCCTGAGACAGACTGTAACATCCTTCGAAGCTGCAAGAGCTGGCACAGGTGATAAATGACACCACATCTCCCTGTAGGCTTGTAATATGGAGGGTTAAGGAGTGATTGAGGACTTTAGGATTGCGAATGGAATCCATAAAATAGACTGAGATTTTATTTTTCTGCTGATTGGGGAAATCTAATACAAGGGGATTTAACCTTAAAGTCACAGGTAGGCCAGTCAGGAGAAAAATTAGGAAACACTGCTTTATTCTAGGGATAGTGGAAATGTGGAAATCTCACCCACAGAACACAGATCAGCTAATAATTTGCAATCTGTGTTTTATAGATGTTATGTCAATATGGAAAAACTGAATGGCAGGGCAGGCAAAACCTTTTCATTGACATAAAGAGACCCCCTCGCCCACTCCCGCCCCCCACCCATCCAAACTTTTAGAATCATCCCTCTGTCACAATCTGTGTGCTATACTAAAGAGATGAAAATCTTAACAAGACTAAACTATTTGGCTTCGGCACTTGCTCTGCCAGTTAATGAAGTCATGAATAATCTGGAACTCAACTTCACTAACTCACTTCCAGTTCATATTCCTTGATAAGCCTTAACCAGAAGGAAATTTACTGATCTCAGGTATGATCCTTTTGTGGATGAGGGGAAGTAAATAACAGTTTAAAAGTTCTGAGGAAGGGTCACAGGACCTGAAACGTTTTTTTTTTCCTTCACAGATGCTGCCAGAACTGCTGAGCTTTTCCAGCAGCTTTGTTTTTGTTCGGTTGTTTAAACGCGAGAGTTTGGGCCAGACAGCAGCAGAAGCCTTTTTACACAGACATGCAATGTAGGCTAGTGGAGTTAACATGAGAAGTATTTATGATGATGATGATGTGAGAATGATGTCAGAGTCACATGACTAAGTGGAACAATCTAGAAAGAGGCGGAAACTGTAACCTTGTCTACACGTCCAATGTATATATATATTATCAGCCGTAAGTAAAGAATCCTTACTTAAAAAACCATGAACTCATGCAGCATACTTTTGAGAGAGTGAACTGCCCAAATACTGACCAACAACAAAAACATGGTGGCAGTGGAAAAGTAAAACTGAAGTTACAAAGCTAGCATTGAATGAGAAGCTCAATGTTAAGGAAAGATAGAGAGAGAGAGAGAGAGAGAGCAATCTTTAATCCACTCTGTATCATTCAAAAATCAGAAATGTTCTCTGCTCAGTACAAGGGCATGCCTAAAGTTGGGACCGATCTTTAATGATAGTAGGAACTGCAGATGCTGGAGAATCCGAGATAACAAGGTGTAGAGCTGGATGGACACAGCAGGCCAAGCAGCATCAGAGGAGCA
>NW_025980448.1:0-5681 GCF_021869965.1 Rhincodon typus | reverse complement strand
AAGGGTCCAGACCCGAAACGTCGGCTTTCCTGCTCCTCTGATGCTGCCTGTCCTGCTGTGTTCATCCAGCTTTATACCTTGTTGTCTCAGATTCTCCAGCATCAGCAGTTCCTACTACCACTTCAGTTGTTGGTCTAACTAGAGCCTTCTGGATGTTTAACCTAAGCTCCTTGCATCACCACTCAGTATGTTTATTTACAATTCTATCTGCTTTGCTGTCCACTCTCTCAATAAGTCCTGTCACTTTCAAAGATCAATGCACTGGAGTCTCCCCCTATTATCAGTTTCCGCTGTTCTGTGCACACTCTTTAGAATTGTGCAATTAAGTCAATATTGCTTCTCCCTATCAATGTTCCCTGTAATTTATTTTGCCACGGTGCTGGCCTCCAGAAGCAGAGGCCATTAATTGGCTCATCTACTGGCATCTGCAGATCTTCCGAGTAGCTACACAGTTATGCAGCCACACAGATTGGAGGGAATGTTGCTCCACATCACTTCTGCCAAAGTGCATCACCTCACACTATTCTGTATTAGGTTCAAGGTCATCCCTGGTCATTCTTCCTCAAATCACAATTGGTGAGGTGGCGAAAACATGATGAGTAACTCTCCCAATAATTTCCCCTCTTGCCACCTACTGGTGGGGAAACATTGTACTCTGTATTCCTTAAATCTGAGAAAGAGCCATAAGTAATAATCATTACTTTTTGAACAGGGAATCAATTTTTGCAAGCAATATGTTTAGTTTATAAGAAAAATACACTTCACCCTGCTTTTCAAAGAAGCAACAGTATTAACAAGTAACATTAATTCCTATGTCTCTCTCTCTCTACCTCGCTCTCTCACACACTTTCTCCTAAAAGCAGCTATCACTGTTCTCATTTTCAAGGTGCAATGACTGTGACAAGATCAGCCAGCTGGACCTCATAGTATAAGAGTTCCTTGATTGTGGCTGTTAATCTGGTGTAATCAGGGAGACACAGCTGACATAAAAGGATGGATGTTAGGCATATTGAGGCCTTGAAGGCCTGAAATAATGACAGACAGTGCTATTGTTAAAGGCATGCATTGTAAGTCAAGGATGATTGGTGATGGGTCACCAGCCTGTGAGTTATTTCAGTGGCGACAAGAGTAAAGCATGATCCTAACAAAATGCATTCGTAACAGTAGTTTTGAAGTTGCATGGGGTTGCGGGGGTTTGGGGGCGTTGGAATCAAGCATTTTCATACATCATGCCTCTGTTTGGGAAGCTTGACTTATTCAATATTGCCATCGAGGACTAGGTTCAGCATGTTGAAAGAATGCATTTTTTTTTCCGGGCAGAAAACATGTGGCAGACTATGAACAACAAGTAATTTTCCTGACAGCCTTTGGAGCTGCAACTTTTTTTGTCATTAGGAGCCTAACATTTCCTAGTATCAGATACCTAAACTTTTCAAGAATTGATTGACATAGTTAAAGAATATTACAACTCCAAGCCACCTTTACTTCTCAGATGCTGTCGCTTTCACTAGGAAATTCGAGAACCAGGGAATGCATATTAGCATTTTTGACTAGGCTAAGATGACTGGTTTAAACCTAATTGAGATGATTAAAGACCACCTAGTACGTGGGATTAATGGTGTGACTATGCAAAAGTGCCTACTGACTAAAACTCAACTGGATTTCAAACAGGTGTTACAATTGACTTTATCATTGGAAAATACGGCTCGTGGAGCATGATTTGCAAGGCATTCAATGGAAAAGGACACCCTTGCCAGTTTGGGGAACACCACTTGAGTGCGGGCATGCCATAGCCTTGCTTAGAACGTATCCTGATAACAACCAAATGTTAAAACAAAACCAAGTCTCAGCCAAATGGTTACAATTTTCTTCGGGATCCAGCCCAGTAGACTCTGTAATTGTTGTCAATATGCAAATTTGGGACAGCAACAGAGGCCCACTGGACTTGTATAGAATAAGATAACTCATATCCAAGAGAGTGTTCAGGCGATTTCATACCCTGGAAACTCCACATGCATCTAGTTTGGAATAGTTAGTAACATCGAAATCGGAATCAATCAAGATAAATATCTGTTAAATGGCCACCTGGCTCTAATGGAGATCAATACCAGCAAGGCTGTATCTATCACAGAACTAGTTTTTAATCAAATTCACTCCGGTCTCCCTTAAATTTGAGCAAGACTTCAGCTAAGCTGAGAACCTATACTGGGCAATCTTTGCAGATGAAAAGCATCTAGGTAACTTATTAGTGGTTGTATTAAAAGGCTCAGGCCCAAGCTTGATGGGGTGAAATTGCTTGCAAGGGATTCACCTAGATTACCTCAATATTTTATAATTATAAAATGGCTGCCTGAGTTAAATCTTAATTAAATACGTGGAAGTTTTCCAGGAAGGTTCAGGGAGCCAAAGTAACTTTGTATGTTGACCAGGAAACAATTTCATGATTCTGCAAGGCCTATAGAGTACTATTTGCCTTACGGGCAAAAGTAGAAGGAGAACTCAGAAGGCTGAAAAGTGAAGGAATAATCAAACCAGTTCAGTTCATGGAATGGGCAGCACCGGTCATACTAATTTTGAAGCCTGATGGGTCAGTTCCCTTTTGTGGGGATTTTAAACAAACAGTAAACTGTTTTATGCACTTCAATAAATGCCCAAACCCTTGGTTAGAGGTTTCATACACAAAGTTGGCAGAAGGTCTGTCTTTCACAAAGCTTGACATGAGCCATGCTTACTTGCAACTTAATTTAAATAGGATTTTCAGAGCTGGCTCCCACATCTGTCCAGGAGCTTGTCAATAGATGTGAAGCTGGGAAAGCACAGAAGGTCAGACTGCATCTGAGCAGCAGGAATGTCAACGTTTCAGGCTGAAACCTTTCGTCAGGACTGGGGAGGAGAGCCCAGAAGTAAATAGGGGGGGGGGGGGGGGGGGGGGGGGGGAAGGGTAGGTGGGATGGTGATAGGTGGATACAAGTAGAGGGTTAATCTGATTTCTCAGTCGGAAAGGCGCAGTGGATTGATGAGTAGGAAGATGGACAGGTTAGGTCAGGTCAGGTCAGAGATGCAAAGAGGACGGGGAGGGCTGAACATAGGATAAGGCTGGGCGTGAAGGGATTTTGAAGCTGGTGAAGTCAATATTGAGGCCATTGGACTGTAAGCTTCTAAGGTGGAATATCAGGTATTGTTCCTCCAGTTTACGTTTGGCCCCATTCTGGCAGTGGAAAAGGCCAAGGATGGACATGTCGCCAGGGGAGTGGGAGGGAGAATTAAAATGGATGACAACCAGAAGGTCCGGTTGGTTGATGTGTGCAGAGCTCAGATGCTCTGCAAACCAGACCCTGAGTCTGTGTTTGGCCTCCCCGACATAGAGGAGACCACATCAAGAGCAACAGATACAATAGATCAGGTTGGATGAAGTGCAGGTGAATCTCTGCCGGATCTGGAAGGATTGTTTAGGGCCTTGGATGGAGGTGAGAGGGGAGGTGTGAGGGCAGGTGTTGCACCTCTAGCAGTTGCAGGGAAAGGTACCCCGTGTGGTGGACAGATTGGTGGGGAGTGTAGAGCTGATGAGAGTGTCACAGAGTGAACAGTTGCGCATTACTGCCAGCCATAACTGAGCCTTGTCTGGTACCACAGTTGAAACTGGTACCACCACAGGAAAATCGATCATCAACTTATCTGACCACATTCTTCAATCAGGCGAAATTGAAGCTCTCAGCTAAAGGCTCAATTTCTGTCCCGCTACCAAAATGGATCCCATTGGTCTCATGACAGACACAGAAGAATTAATCAGGCAAACGAGGCTCTGGAAATTCATCCGCAAACCCCAACATGTTAGCAGCAAGCCCAATGAGACAACCAATGAACCGGAACAGTCAACAGAGAAATCCTTGGTGCAGCGACCAAAGAAAGAAAGAGTTGAATTTGACACCTCCAGAATGGCACTGCCCTAGGCTTGACATGTATGTTCAAGCTGCCAGACTATGTGTTAATATCAGATAGTGTAGAATGACATCAATGAACAATGCAATGACATCCATACTCTCAAGACCAAGGACAAAGGAATAGACATAGTCATACAGGATAGAACAGACTACTGCAAAGAAACATACTGACAACTGAACAACCAGGAACATTACAGATAACTACCAGCCAATCTGACCAAAGAACACATCCGTCAACTGAACAGACGTAGGAGACTTTTTCTGCCCTCCGATGATACACAAAGCCAACACACCTGGAAGTACCATCGTTTCAGGCAATGGGGCTCTGTGTGAGAACCTCTCTGGCTATGTTGAGGGCATCTTGAAACCCATTGTACAAGGAACCTCCAGCTTCTTTCGTGACACTACAGATTTCCTACAGAAACTCAGCGCCCATGGACCAGTCGAACCAGGAACATTCCTCGCCAGAATGAATGTTTTAACACTCTACACCAGCTCCCCCCACGATGAAGGCATTGCTGCAACAGCCTCAGTACTCAACACCAACAACTAACAATTTCCAGATGTAATTCCAGAACTCATCTGCTTCAACCTCGACCACAACGTCTTCGCCTTTGACAACCAGTTTTTTATCCAGACACACGGAGCAGCCATGGGGACAAATTTTGCACCCTAATATGGCAGTATTTTCATGCACAAGTCGAGCAAGACTTCTTTGCTGCCCAGGACCTCCAAACAAGGCTATACACCAGAAACATCGACAACATTTTCTTCCTTTGGACACATGGTGAATAATCACTGAAACAACTACATAGTGATATCAACAAGTTTCATCCCACCATCAAACTTACCATGGACTACTCTTCAGAATCAGTCTCCTTCTTGGGCATATGCATCTCCATCAAGGACGGACACCTCAGTACCTCACTCTACCACAAGCCCATGGATAACCTCATGATACTGCACATCTCTAGCTTCCATCCTAAACATATTAAAGAAGCCATCTCCTGAGGACAAGCCCTGCATATACAAAGGATCTGCTCAAATGAGGAGGAACTTGACAGACTCCTAATGATTTTGAAGGACACCCTGATAAGAATGGAATACGACGTTCAACTCTTTGATTGCCAGTTCCAACGTGCCACAGTGAAAAGCCACAATAACCTCTGCATAGGACAGACACAGGATATGACTGATAGAGACTGTTCATCATCCAGTACTTGCCCAGAGCAGAGAGATTACACTGTGTTCATCACGACCTTCAACATGTCCTTGATGACAAAGAGCATCTCACCAAGATCATCCAAACGCCATGTTCTACATGGCTTTCAAAATGTCATTTACGATGATGGGTATCTCGCCAAGGTCTTCTCTATGCCTTCACTTCTCACCTTCAAATAACCACCAAACCTTAAACAGACCAGCATTTGCAGCAAACTATCCAGCCTTCAGGACAGCATCAACCACAATACCACACAACCCTGCCATGGCAACCTCTGCAAGACATGTCAGATCATCGACATGGACACTACTATCACACGTAGGAACACCGCCCATCATTGCATGGCAGATGCTCATGTCACTCGGTCAACGTTGTTTATCTCATACGCTGCCCCGAGGCATGGTATATTGACGAGACTATGCAGTCGCTATGAAAACAGATGAATGGACACCGTGCAACAATCTGTGAAGAAAAAAATCAGAGTTAACGTTTTGGGTCCGGTGACCCTTCCTCAGAAC